>NW_027412964.1:0-1750 GCF_025370935.1 Choristoneura fumiferana | reverse complement strand
TGAGATATTAAACATTAAAATCGGTCTATTACTTTAGCTTGTAGAATTTTTTGAAATATTTTTTAAGAAAGTGGCGCCATCTCTGTTCCTAAGGGGTGAAACTTCCGCTGCTGCGAGTCAAATCACTCAGTTAGTCTGTTACTATCACAAAAGTTTTTAGTAAATTTTTTTTTTATATTTTTTCTTAATAATTAATGTTATTAGCTTAATTTTGGAATATTAAACATTGAAATCGGTTTATAAGTTTAGCTTGTAGAATTTTTGAAATATTTTTTTAAAGAAATTTGTGCTCACATTTAAACTTTCATATTTCGTTAAATATGATAGGTATCGGTGTCGGTTTTTTTTTTAAAAACTCGTTATGTACTCAGTAATATGTATATGCATTAAACATTCATGTTGCATACAGTTTTTTTAAGCAATCAAGTAAAACTACAAATCAGGTAAGAAAAAAAAACTTAAGATGGCGTTTTTGTAAATATTTTTTTTGTATTTTTTTATAAGTAACGTATACAATAGGCTCTCATTTGAGATATTAAACATTGAAATCGGTCTATTACTTTAGCTTGTAGAATTTTTGAAATATTTTTAAAGAAGTGGCGCCATCTCTGTTCCTAAGGGGTGAAACTTCCGCTGCTGCGAGTCAAATCACTCAGTTTAGTCTGTACTATCACTGTGCAAAGCGGCTTGCTTTCTTCACGAAGTGCAGCATCCGGCCAAAAAATGGCCTTAACAAGTATGACTAATACAAGTTGTGTGTATATAGTCCTCCTCATCGGTTTCGATGACGGCGACCCTTAAAAAAAACTATTCTATAAATTATGACGCCATTATGGGCTTCGGATATGGCTGGCTAGGCCGAATTATACTCATCTACACGCATGACAGTATATTTGCCCAGCTGAGTTGTATGTATACGTGTAGGAGGATACTTAGGCTACGAATAAATAGACTTATTATTTTTTCGTAGTACTTAGGTCTTTCTTTACGTACCTAATTGGCAGAAGATTAAATTATTTGAGGAAGAGCGTCGCGCGTTATACGTAAAACGCCAATTACGTAAAGTTGTATGTATGTAGGTATCAAAGCTTTTTTTTATACAGCATAGAATGGCTTCCAATCTTTTCTTCATTTGATATATACACTAGCTACATGTTTATGCAATGGCTGGTCTTTGTAGGGATAAATTGCATTGAATTGCGATACGGGCTTAAGCTTTCTTTCGAAGATAAAAGTGCCGATTGCAAAGTTTTATGTTCGATTCCAGCAATAAATCTTGTGGCGATAAACTCTCAAGCTCCTATTTGTTGTATTCTATAATACTTTGTAGAATATTATAATAACAAACATTTTCACACGACATTGAATTTCGTCACGTGTGGGCTGGTTTCCTCACGATGTTTTCCTTCATTGTAAAGGTCCTGCTAAATTTCAAATGTATTTTGCACAAAAATTCCAAGAACTCACAAAGCTGCGACCCCGGCCTCGAAACCACGATCATCTGTTTGAGAGACCAATGGGTCAAACTACTTAGCTAGCAAGACTTTTTTCTTACTTCATTCGTACTACAAATTTAACATAGTTGTTTCCATTTTTAACCCCGACGAAAAATAGGGGTGTTATAAGTTCGACCGCTATGTGTGTCTGTGTGTCTGTGTGTCTGTATATTTGTCTGTCTTTGGCACCGTAGCTCTTAAACGAGTGGACCGATCTGAATGCGGTTTTTTTTGTTCAAAAGCATGTTTTCTAG
>NW_027412963.1:0-1794 GCF_025370935.1 Choristoneura fumiferana | reverse complement strand
GTTGTTTTTCGTTGTCGGAGGTTGCTTCAACTTCTGGACCCAGAAACATCAGGTCCGTCTCGCAATCCGTCTCCGATGCGTCTTGGCCGGAGCACTGCTCTCGATTGGTCTCTTCATTTGTTCGATTTGCGACAACTTTTCGAGTTTCGGCATTTCGTTCATCGTCATCGTAAGTGCGCTCGGCGGCGCCTTTTTCTTGGCGCCGATTGCAGCATTTGCGATGACGCGGACAGGTAGCGCATCCGCGCTTGCATTGGGGATCGCCTCCGCCGGCCAACTTACTGCGTTTGGATTCTGGGCTTTCGCACTTCGTTCGTTGGAGATCCATCACTGGCGGCCTGCCTTCGAAGCGAGCGCATTCTTGGTCGCCGCGTTGTCCGCATTCGGATTGATTGCGCTCGTACCTACGAGAATGACCATCACTCTCGCACCTCCGATCGAGAAGGGGCGCTTGGCGGCACGGCACTTGTTCGTGGCATACACGCTGGTTTGCTTTACGGCGACCGCGCTCATTCTCTTCATTTCGACAACGATCACGGCGGAAGGCTTGCCGCCTGTCTATCTCTTTTCTGCCTCGGCCCTAGTCGGCAGGGTTGTGATACCCGCAATCTTTGACATGGGGTTCAGAAGATGCTCGATAGTCGCTGCAGCATTTCTTTTCGCTCTTGGTATGCTCTCGCTCCTGTTCATACCTATCTCGTCGGCCACCGTCGTGACCGGCTTTGGATACGGCGCGTTGCTTCCTGTCCTCATGGCCTTCGTTTTCATCCGCTACCCAGCACACAAGACACAGTCTTCGTACGAGATGTTCGCTTTTGGAAGCGTCGGCATGTTGGTGGCGCCATTCGCTAACGGGTTAGTGGACAGCGTTGGAGTTCCAGCGCGGACGTTCGTGGTACTAGCCGTACCTCTGATGGCGATATTCGCCTTCTACTTCATTATGGACCGTCGCGGTCCGCAGTGAGAGGGTTTGATAGTGCGTTGTCACGGTTTGAACTGCACCGGAGAGAAACTGATCGAAGCGCACATATAACCGCAGTCGTTCGGCCGTTTCATTCGCGGAAAAAGGGCGAACGTAAAATTGACGCCTGGGAGAGTTGGCGAGGCCATCCCTCAGCTTGGCGAGTACGATAGAGATATCCTTTGTGAAGCGTGCGACAATATCTTAGGGCTGGACGACGAATATGCGATCGACATCTGTAGAAGGTTCGAGGCCAATCGCCGCGATTTCGGCGACGTATTCGAGCTTCCGGGTTACGACGGCGGCCGCTTCGCAAAGTTCGTATTGTCGGTCTTATGGCGCGCCTCGATCAGCCGACGAAAGAGTTTCGCTTCCGTTGACCTAGGGCCGTACCAGGACCGAGCCAGAGACGTTCTGTTTGGTGAAAAGCCCCTTTCCGGTCTCGGTGCATTCGAGGTACTCGTACAGCGCTATCGAAGCATTCATATTGATACGACGAAGTGGCTCTTCAACCCGAGCGGCATCCATTCATAGGACTCAATGCCTATGGTTTCGGCCTTGCAGGTTTCCGCATTCTCGCAAAGCTCGATAATCGTCCACTCCCAGCAGGATATGCGCCTTTCGTACTCAATCGCTCAGGTGTTTTTTCGCGGGACTTACGTGACACTTGAAAAATTGCTCAGAGTTCAACTCCATCGTATCTATTGTGAGGAAGAACGTAAAGAGACCGGCGGCTTTCGCAAGACCGAAAACTGACCCGTAGCAAGCGGAGTAGCATGCAACCACGTGCGCATCCGTCTGATCTTTGGAGCGCGACGCAGAGGTGAGCTCCG
>NW_027412962.1:0-1847 GCF_025370935.1 Choristoneura fumiferana | reverse complement strand
AAACGCTAGTGATAAATAAATAACCAGTTTACCAGGACTTATCTACTCGTCTGGTTTTGGCCTCAGGTGACCCCAGGGCTGGCACTTACCTCTCGCAAAGATTAGGAATAACAGTTCAGAGAGGTAATGCTGCCAGTGTCTTGGGGTCAATGCCTGGGGCAGAAAATTTGGATGACGTTTTTATTTTGTAACATAGTTTAGTTTATAAATAGTTTTAGTCTTGGATGTTAGATAGTATTTATTTTATAAAAAAATTTACATTATTATTAGTTATACAAGTAGTTATCTGAAATAAATGAAGATTTTAATCAGGGTCAAGTAAATAGTAGATCTACAACATAAAGCAGATGCCACGCAGTTATAGTTATTTTAGTTTAAATAACTTACTTTAACAGACTTGGATAGTCTTCAGCACTTTAAGTTGACTTAATAATCAGTTAAATTTAAGTCTTATTTTATTAAGTTTTTTTATTACATTGTACCGTTTTTGCCCAAATAAACATTAAACATTAAAAGTGTTGAGGCACGGACGATACTGCGTGGTTAGATTAACACTTACTGACAAAGGAGAGTAAGACAGCCGGTGAAATTATGGCACTTGAGGTATCCCATTTTAGGCCTCTAGGTTGGCGACGCATCTGCAATACCCCTGGCGCTGCAGACGTTTATGGTGGTGATCTCTTACCATCAGGAGACCCACTTGCTCGTTTGCCATCCAGTCAAAAAAAAACCATTAAAACTGAACTGAGTTATGATACGGGACCCTTGATCCAAGATTTTAACTCACATTTAGCCAGTTATTTAAAAAGGTTTGTTACATTATTAATAAGTATATTTATTTCTGGAAGCGAAAACGTGAGCGAGTAAGCCAAATACATACATCACAAAATCGGGGAACAACAAAATATACGTTACGTTTTTCCTGCTCCCGATTTTTAATTATTTACCCATTTTATGACTACAAATATTTACAAAATATTTATTACCTATCCAATGAATTTGGAGAATCAATTTTTTTCCCTACTAATTTGACAATTCCATCACCGAATATCTTCGATAGTAATTGTCCACTCAAAAGTTCACTGGTACAGTTTAACCCATAAGTTTCCTATTGTACATACATGTATCTCTAAGTTGGTCAACCTGTTTGTATTTTTGTATGGTATGGTAAACATTTGTACAGTTACCGGTATTAATATCGGATAGAATTACGTCTGAGTGATTTGTCCTATAAGATATTAATGCCGGTGACTGCACATGTACTTACATTTTATTGTAATCCAATACCTTGACTTGCATTTTTTTGTCACAAGGATATACCGGTTGTTTCCTATAACACGAGCACATAATTAAAACACAGACCGTACTCGTCAAACTGAACAATATTAGTTCAGCAACTTTTAAAAATAAATAGTATTTTTTTTATTGTTATTATAGTTTAAAGTATATTCGAAGAGACAATGTAAAGCAAAATGTTTGATTTTTCTAGCGTGACAGGCGATTTCAGTTGGGTTCTAGGATGGCGTACATTGATGAGAGTATTTAATTTGTATGAAAAAGGGAAAATCTAAAGACTATTATTTTTAAAAGTTGCTGAACTAATGTTGTTCAGTTTGACGAGTACGATCTATGTTTTAATTATTTGCTCGTGTTACAAGAAACACCCGGTATAATAGATTAAAAAATTATTCTTAAATTTTTTTCAAATTATGAATACGTAAGTAGCTAAAAGTTTTCGTTCCAAAGAAACAAATGACGTCTGATTCAAAATAATAAGCAAAATGTTAATTTTATTCACGTTAGATATTTCCTTTATACTCGAGTTGAACCAATTGTAACTGATCTTT
>NW_027412961.1:0-1844 GCF_025370935.1 Choristoneura fumiferana | reverse complement strand
GACTTCGTCTGCGTTGTATTAAGTTTTCGCGAGAAACACAATTGACAAGATTTCATATTTCTAAGACTATAATTTGATTCGTTCTCTGTATTCTGTTTGGAAAGAGAAAAACGCTGATATTTTTAAAATTTCGCTACAACTATTAATTAATTTATTAAAAAAATTTAAGATGTGCTTATTCTAAAATCTAAATCTGACGTAGACGTTGCATAGAGACGTTGTCAAAATTATGACAGCTCCTTTTTCTGGTGAAAAAGGCAAAGGAAACATATCTATTCTGTGGTAGTGTTGGCAAATTCAGACATATTTTTTGTATTTTTTTTAATATGGAGAAATCAATTATAATAATATTTTCCCATGTTCAGGAGGCAAAACTCTTTCGATTCCTGTAGTAATTTACAGGTGTTAAAAAAATGAAATCTTGTCATTAATAAATAAGAACTCCAGTATACTTAATAGTAAAGCATATGTCGTTTTTACCAAAATTAGCCAAGTGAATTAGTTTGCGTTTCCACCTGAGATGTGTTGCGAGGAATGTGTTGGTCATGAATCGTGAACCAATAAAACACTTCATTTAAACATGAAACAATTCGGCGAAGCGAGGCTGGGTAAATGAAACATTTCTATGGGTTCATGACAAACGCATTCCTCGTGCATCCTCACACATCTTTGGTGGAAATGCAGCTTTACCCGTGAAAGCAAACGATCAGTGGACCTATATTCGTCTACCTCAGGGATGGGGAAACTTTTTCCTTCGCGTGCCAATATATACTTAACGAAATATATGGCGGGCCAAGTTGTTGCATTTTTGTCTATGTTATTTACTGAAATAAAAATATTTGATGTGTATTTCTGAAACACTAATTTGGCCATTGCCAATGAGACTGAAATGTTGTAACAATACGAAATCTTCTCTTGATTTTTGTTTGATGGTCGCGGGCCGGATTTCAAGCCTTCGCGGGCCATGGCCCGCGGGCCGCAGTTTCTCCATCCCTGGTCTACCTGATGGACTTCTATCACTCCTGATGGCTAGTACTGAGACACCGACTTCAAACTAGTATACCTAGATTAAGGTTAAATAGGAGAGAATGAGAAAAAGGTTTATTAATTAGGCTTTAGTTAGGGTAAATGCAAATCATCCTCGTTGGAGCCTTCTCCATTCTCCTCGGGCACTTGTGCCCTTTTCCTGGCCTTAATATCTGGAGGGCTATCGCCTCCTCCTTCGTCACCAATCATGTTTAGAAACGTTTTGAACACTTTTCATAAAATCAAGATAAATAGCAAAAACAATTAAAATTTTGCAGGTGGTAGGACCTTGTGCAAGTTCCGCCAGGATTGCTACCACGATCTTGCTTGCTAATCCAGCCGTGAAGCAGCAGTGCTTGGCTTGCACTGTTGTGTTTCGGCGTGGAGAGTAAGACAGCCGGTGAAATTACTGGCACTTGAGGTATCCCATCTTCTCTAGGCCTCTAGGCTGGCACCGGATAACACCGACATGGAATACCGGCCCTGTTTTTTGTGTACACGCCCATAGAAACTGACTTTATTTGGGCGTGCACACGGAAACAGGGTTGGTATTTCCATCCCAGTATTATTTGGGCCGGGAAAGAGTGTCACCCGTTTAGAGTTCCGCCAAGAATCTGTTTTTTTTTAATCTCGTGATGCGCCACAACCGGTAATCACCGAAAAGTTTCACTACGTAGACTCTGGCCAGGCAAAGCTGACAACGCAATTTTTACGAACTTCAATCTGGTATCATTTTTGAGACTGTGACTGTCAAAATTGACATATTGTCATTCTAGCCCGGCTTAGATAATTTTGATATTTCTGGTCGACACTGGCAG
>NW_027412960.1:0-1883 GCF_025370935.1 Choristoneura fumiferana | reverse complement strand
GCTTGCGGTCGTAGTACGAATGTGAAATTCCGCTCAGCAGGTACTACGAAACTCGAAGTTCGTGGTTGCGGTCCCTCTGACACTTATACTATTTAGTACGAGAGCGAGAGGGACCGCACGACACGAACTTCGAGTTTGGAGTTTCGTAGTAGCCCTGCTGACTCGGCCCGACTCCGGCCGGTCGATTAGTGTGTGGTAGGTACTTACCGTTTAGGTACTCTAATGCTTCTCATATGTGCTCTGAGTTCACTTATGCGTTTCCTCTTTCGCTTAACTTTTTTAATACTGCGATTACCCATATTATTTGCTCTCAAAAGTAGTACTAGCGCGTTAGAAAAATGTGCACAGGTCCGTCGTCGACTACGTACACGCGTGTACTGGCGACTGGGAAATACTTGGCCGCCGCCGCGCGCTAGAACCTTTTTTTGCCAAAGACGAAATAAATTGGTATGATGATGTACTCAACCTATTGAAAATCTATGAAGCATAAATCTAAATCTACTAAAAACTATTTAATAAAGCAAATTTTGTGTTGATATTCATAATAGTTTTCATAATATTTGGTTTAACGTGTAAATGAAGGCTCTTTTTCAAAAAAATAATCTATCGAGGTTTTTGTCAGCAATCGTGTTTTTGATGAAGTCAAAAACTAGCTAATAGACTGAAAATATACATATAAAAAATTGCAGTTGTAAGTATTGTGTAAGTATATTTTAAATATTTTCTAAAATTGTAGTTTTCACTACGTACAGCCTTAACATAGAACTTATTTTGTAATCGAAAAGAAATTGATTGATTATCAGTGGAAGCTAGGGGCCTATATCATAGTATCTCTATCCATGTTGTAGAATCGTCTTCCGGGTTTCATTTTGAGACTATTTAATAAATTGAATTTCATGATACCAGTACAAATGACTAGGTATATTTCTAAATACATTTTAGTAATCAATTTGAATATGACGTTTTATTTTTTACTCTGCCATCACAACTTCCCACTCACACAAGTTTATGAATTCGACTGTACCACCCAGATAACCATGATAGATAACTAGATACTTTAGGTGATAACCCGGGTTTTGCCCACTTTGCCAAATCATTTCCTTACGTAATTAGATCCTAGCGCTTCGCCAGCCGCTGTCGCTCGCTCGGCTCGCGCGTTGTGCTTCGCTCGTCTTCGTACCTAATTTTTTGAAGCCTAAATTGACCATAAAAGTTTTTGGTATCTGGGTGGAACAAACCCGTCTGAAGATTACATCTAAGCAAGGAAATTGTGATAAAAACAAGCCACGCTCAATTTCGATTAATTTATTATAATGTGCGATGTTAAAATATGTTTACAATAAAGCATTCGATCCGGCGGCCGCGCCGCCCTCGTCCGTAACACAATACTATTACAATTAATTAAAAATGTATATAATAAAGAGAGATTTCGTTCAGTACAACCATCGCCGCAACGCAGGACTCTGATACAGAGTACTGATTTAGTTTTTTATTTATTTATTAATAAGCGCTATCTAATCTCGAGCTACTGGATCTCTGGCGTCGCGAACTGGACTGGCTGTAGCGAGAAATATGGCTGGACACGTTTAAAGGTGGAAACACACTAACACTCGACGCCAATTGACCCGTCGACACCCAATGCAAACCGTGCTCATATATGACACGCCACGCGATATCACAACACTATTCGGATGGCGTGCCCGACGCGTGGCTTCGGGTGCTAAGCAGAAACACACTGCGTGGTCCCTTTCCTGGCAACACTCCCGTACGTGTCTTATATATCTGCACCTAGCCATAGTAAAATGTATGGGATTAATTACTACTGACACGTGTCGGGTGGCGTGGCATAGCGTCTCGTTTTATTAGTGTGTTTCTACCTTAAT
>NW_027412959.1:0-1907 GCF_025370935.1 Choristoneura fumiferana | reverse complement strand
CAATCATGTAAAGTCTTTTGCGTGTGCCATTAACTTTTGAGGAGTTCCCTTCTACGGAGACGATCCTCGCCAGGATGAGCAGGATGTCACTGCTAAATAATTGTTACCAGATTTACATCAGTTTGCCAAATCTCCAGTCCCCAGTTTTATTGGTTTAGCGTATGCGTTTTCTGATTCAGTTGTAAGTATATAAAATCCTCTTTATTCGTTTTATCCCGTGGGATATTCGGAAAATCTTTGAAACAGTTTTTACCTACCTGCATGCCAAATTTGAAGTTTCTAATATTTATAATTACGGAGTTAGGGCCACTTTGAAGCGAAAATATAAATCCCATTTTATTCCCTATCCCGTAGGAATTTTGATAAATCCTGAAAATTGTTTTTAGCTGTTAGTATTACCTACTTGCTCGCCAAATTCGAAGTCTCTAATAATTATAGTTACGGTAAAAGGGTCAATAATTGAAAGTGAAAATACAAATCCCATTTATTCACTATCCCGTGGGAATTTCGAGAAATCCTGAAAACCGTTTTTAGCTGTTAGTATTACCTACTTGCATGCCAAATTTGAAGTTTCTAATAATTATAGTTACGCAAATAGGGCCATTTTGAAGTGAAAATATAAATCCCATTTTATTCCCTATCCCGTGGGAATTTTGATAAATCCTGAAAATTGTTTTTAGCTGTTAGTATTACTTACTTGTTTACCAAATTTGAAGTATCTAATAATTATAGTTATGGAAATAGGGTCATTAATTAAAAGTGAAAATATAAATCCCATTTATTCACTATCCCGTGGGAATTTCGTAAAATCCTGAAAAGAGTTTTTAGCTGTTAGTATTACCTACGTGCATGCCAAATTTGAAGTTTCTAATAATTATAGTTACTGAAATAGGGTCATTTCGAAGTGAAAATATAAATCCCATTTATTCCCTATCCCGTGGGAATTTCGAAAAATCCTTTCTTAGTGCGCGTCTACACCTATTAAGGAACATATATTCCAAATTTCAAGTTTCTAGACCCAGCGGTTTGGGCTGTGCGTTGATCTATAAGTCAGTCAGTCAGTCAGTCAGTCAGTTTCTTCTTTTATATATATAGATTGAGGTAAGTATGATCAAATGCTAATGATCATTCAATTAGTCGAAATCCATAATCTCACATTTGGAGACCTTATTTTCTTTCTTTATTTTAATAACTATTATTAATTTTTGACCTTAATCCATAATCTCGCCCTCGCATCTCTTGTAATTTCATAATGTAGCAGCCGCCTGTTTCTGAATTTATATGACTTCATGTTTTTAATTGCAGACCCATGCGTCAAAAAAATTAAGACAGAACCGTTTAATGATGATTTTAAGACCAATCTTTGTAATTATTTTCCATCGAGTCCGTCCACGGTCTTCGAAATATGATGAATATTCAAATTTTGTTTTTTGATGCGCAAGAACAAATAGTTTTTCTTAAAAAAATGCTTAAATAACTTCAATTTTAACAAAATTAAGTCTTGTCAGCCTCTTAATTACTAGCTGTTGTCCAGCCGCGACTCCGTTCGCATAGAATTCGTTTATCACTATCCCACGGGAACTATGCAATTTCCCGGTAAAAAAACTATCCTATGACCTTTCTCGAGACTAGTATAGCTGTATACATACCTAATTTGATTTAAATCGGTTTAGCGGTTTAGACGTGAAGAGGTATGTATACCTAGTGCCATCCCACGAAGACGCGTGATTTTGTCAAAATTAGACATTAATGACATTGTTATAGTCATCGTGAATGACTCTACCTATAACAAACAAATTATTAAGGTAAAAGATTCGAAGAAGCCAACTTTTCACCTGTATAATCTCATAAATCACATATTTAACTCAACTAAAAGAAGAACTGTACTTTATTATACCTAAATACGA
>NW_027412958.1:0-1911 GCF_025370935.1 Choristoneura fumiferana | reverse complement strand
CGGCGCAATCGCCGCCACCTAGTGGCGCGCGAGCCCGCGGGCGCGGCGCAGGCGCCGCCGGCGGACACACAACCGGGACCGAGTACTCAGCACTCGGGACAACCCAGTAACGGTTGTACCGAAGCAGTACTGGCTAACAACAAAATTAGTTCTCAGCCCATAATTTCTGCTCCCTTAACTCGCTCTAAGGCTAAGAAAACCAACGAAAAAATTAACGTAATTTTAACAACTATTTAACTCATAAGATTCGTTAATATTTGTATGACCTAATATACTAGGCAAATAAATGTAATCCAGGATAAATATAAAGTGGTGATTCTGTTTATAAATAATTTCGTTTCAATTTAGTAGTTAAAAGTAGTAATAAGTCTGTGATGTGAAAACAATATATAAATCAGCAATAATAAACATATATAAACATGTTATTAATAAGTCTCAGTAGGTATGTTATAGTTTGTAAATTGAAATCAGTATACCTTATTATAAATGAATACCTAAATATATTACCTATATACCTAGGTTAAGTCCACAGTTGTTACTATCTCAGAGTAGGTACCTAAGCTTACATGTAAGTGTACAATAATCATTGTTTATCTTTTTATTGTTTTTATGAAAGGGATAAGATGTAGTATATGCATAATGAGGGTATGTATTAAATATAAGGTATACCCACTTATGAAATAAACAGTGTTAAACTAACTGACGTGTCTTTTACTACAGTTCTCTAACCACTAGGCCATCTGGTCGTCAAAACATTATTCAAATGTCATGGGCAAACAGACCAAAGAGTATAAGAAAACAGACACTTGAGCTTGTTTGTTTGTTTATACTCTTTATTGTACAAAAATGTCACAAATGTAACAAATGATGATGTAATGTGTGCTGTTATGGTTATCTATTCTGTGACTTGTTGAGTTTAGTACCTTCGTGTGTTAAAATAGAGTTTTTTGGAAATTTACTGCTGAAACATGGGTAAAACAAAAGTGGTGTGCGACAGATTATTTTTACCATGATAAGCAAATTCAAACAAAAACAAGCAGAGAGGGAAGCCTTGTTCAAACAAAAAAATATATTTTGGTACTAATCACTTTCAGAACTGGTCAATACAATTGTGGTTCCTAAGATTCACTTTTCTCAAAAATATTCGTATTAACCTTTTTATACAATACAATACAATAACTCTTTATTGCACACCAACACATAGCAAGCAGTACAGAAAACAGGTATATACACAGAGATTTTCTGAGGTAAGCAATAGGCGGCCTTATCGCTTCAGAGCGATCTCTTCCTGGCTTGCTAAGTACTCAGTCCGCCTCGCCGCACCTCGCTCGCTGTTTTGAAAAGAAGCCGCTATACGCCCTCGCTACACATCCTCCCTATGTTCAGCTACCTCGCATATCTCTAATGGAAACAGTCATATCGTTCCACATTCTCGCTACACATCCTAGCACCGATCAGCTAACTCGTAAGTACATCTCTGGTGGTAACACAGATTATTACTGTTCGCGCTCGCTCTGTCAAATTTAGTAGGGTATTAGAGTTAATCGTTCAATGTTCAACGTAGGTTACCTACATTCGTTAATTTAGTAAATTCATGGAAATCAAATTTAAACACAATGTCAGATAAGCTCTCGCGAGAGAAGCGACTGGCAAAGGCTATCATGTTTTTAAAACATTATTGTAGAGATAGCCTTTTTGCCAGTCGCTTCTCTCGTGATAGCTAAAGTTTCTATTGCCTGAAGAAACCATAACGACCGGACGTATTTCGTGAAAAATGTGCAAAATATACTGCATATATTTGCTCACTGGTAAGTGTAGGACTTACAATAGCTTATTGTGCTTGCAGCTTTGCTCTTGTGAAAAACTTTTATAGTAAAAAATTAAACCGACTACAAAAAAACCATGAAAATA
>NW_027412957.1:0-1897 GCF_025370935.1 Choristoneura fumiferana | reverse complement strand
TTTATGATAGTTAGTTAAATGTTTTACAAAAGATGGCACTGTCGCGTGTAGATGCATTCCTGAATCTTCTTCTGTGCTTCAGGTACTATAAGTAGTAAGGTTTTTTTTTAGATTTCTAGTAACGAACTTTGTTTATATATACCTTAAAGGTGTTTGTCCCTCCCCTATCACAGCCGATATACTCTTTTGCATAGAAATCCGACTCCTATTTAATATTTAAAACTTTCACAATTCTCACTCATAATGTACCTTTTGACGTTTCGACCACATTATTAATAATTGCATTAGAAAGGCGTATGTAATGATAATATTTTATGTATCACATCAAAAACATTATTCCAAGTGGCGCTACCGTCTTTGCGCAAGAAATGCGAAACGTCCACGTAATAAATGGTAAATAAGAAATAGTAACCAGACAATTTTTCGTATATTGTAAATCTGTTTAAAAAATATACCTCGTCGAGTTTCTTGCCGGATTATTCTCAACAGAGGTTTTCCGAACAGGTGGTAGATTTTTTTTGACATTCATAACGCTTGTTATAGCCTAAATTGAATAAAGATATTTTGATTTTGACTTTGATTGGGCGCGCACACCCAATTTAGGTTGAGAATTTGCTTTGTGCCAACTTAGTATTATAAGTTCAAATTAGTTAAGTAACTGTTTTATTGTAAATTATCTCTCGTCTCCGCGATACAGGCCCAGAGTCTAGTGCGAAATCCGCCGATGGACCTTTATTGTAACATTGTTATATTTCAAATAATTCTATAACGCGCGGAACCCATCAACGCCCTAACGGTACCCTACGCTCGCAGTAGCCGGCCGCCATTTGTTTTTTCATCGCCTGCGCCTCGTACAGCGCATGCGCGAGATGCAGCGCGAGAGACCGCCGCGCCGACCGCGGATTATCAGTCGCGATCGATCCATCACTACGCTCGGGCATTAATTGCATCTCCCGCTGCAGCCGCGTCTTCCGCGGCTCACGCGATCTCTCCCAGTCAATGTTTTCTTTTGTTTATGTGGTTATTTGCGTGTTACATTATAAATAATAACGATGTTCCGTTACCACTGTGTTTTGTCAGTTTCCTTAATAAACTTTGTTGAGTACGAAACGCGTGTTTGACCTTTTTTCTTAACTGTCCAAGTTATAATGGCGCTCCAACTCGAGGCCGAACTCACAGTGCCGAGTTAGTTATGTGACAAAGTGAAATCAATACATATAAACGTGTCGTGACGATAAACTGTGACCAGTGTGTTCGTACCTACTCTCGCGATACCTACGCGTCGTGTCTGTCCCCACCCCGTTTTGGTGTTACGACGCGCCTTGCTCCCCATCATGCCGATGACGACGAGAGCGGGTGCCGGTCGGCCCGAAGACGAGCAATACACATACGACGACGATGCCGGCGAAGACGCTCGCGCCGCCGGCGAGGTACGAGGCGCCGGATCGGCTCGCGCGGCCGGCGACACGGGTTCTGCAACACCGAGGGCGCAGCCGTCACCGTCACAATTATTCAACGCTGAGCAGTTTGTCGCGTCGTTCATGCATACGTTCGCACAATCGCAAGCGGAAATCAACCGTAGTTTGATTGAAAACCTCCGATCGACCGCGACTACACCCACTTCGCGCGCGAGCGAGCCAGCCGCCGCCGCCGCGCCGCCGGGGAACTTCAGCACGTGCACCGCGCGCTTTAACGGACGCGCGCGAGACCCAGAAGTACTAGAAGCTTTCCTGGACGCCGTGGAAGTATACAAGGAGTGCACCGCCGTGAGCGACGAGCACGCCGTGCGGGGCCTGTCCATGCTGCTAGAAGGGGACGCCGCCGTGTGGTGGCGCGGCGTGAAGAGCACCGTAACTACGTGGAGCGACGCCGCCACCCGCCTACGCGCAGTTTACGG
>NW_027412956.1:0-1968 GCF_025370935.1 Choristoneura fumiferana | reverse complement strand
GGTTTTGTGAACAAGTGTTTGCGTCGCATATTAGGAGTTTATTGGCCACGAACCATTACAAACACTAGACTGTGGGAGTTGACGAGCCAGAAGCCAATTGATAAGGAGATCCTATTGAGGAAGTGGCGCTGGATCGGACACGTGTTGCGGAGAACCGATGCTCATCTCGCCAAGCAAGCGCTGGAGTGGCAAGCTGCTGGTAGTAGGAGGCCAGGCCGACCCCGAATCACCTGGAGACGATCGGTTGAGAAGGAGATCTCCCTAATTGGGTACCATTGGCGAGACCTAGAAGCCACAGCACAGGACCGTGACGCATGGAAGTCCCTACTGCGAGCCCTATGTCCCTGCTGAGGGACTACAGGAATTCATCATCATCATCATCATAGAACATTCTTGAAGGCATCTAGTTGTTCAAGCAAGTTTTCATGTGGTAGAGCCTTACTGTAACCACTTGCTGACTGCAGTACAAATGGGCCGGCTCGACCGGAGTAGTACCAACCTCCATCTGAATACCGGCGTGAAATAGTACCTTTGCCCAACTCCCCTCCCCCTTTTATCCTGCCCCATACCGCCCAATTTAGCCCCCCCCTCCTCCCTTTTAGGCCGGCCACGCACCCGCAGTCCTAATAATGCTGTAGGTGACCAAGGGCGGCGGTGATCACTTACCATTAGGTGACCCGCATGCTAGTTTGCCAGCTATTTGATAAAAAGAGTAGATTGATGACCTCAAGAAAAAACATTACTTTCTTTGGTTTGACCTGACTTAAAAATACTGAATTTCATGGTTAATTGCACTTTATCGAAATGCTATTACTTATTCTTTGTAAATAAACATAAAAAGTAAAAAAAAAAAGAAAAAGAATCATTATGCGTCATCGAGTTTCGAACTCCTTCTCTTACTACATACTTCTAAGAATTGGTACCACTGAGCCAAACTAGGTGGTCACGTGACCGCCCGAAATAGTCAATACCTTTTTACAACAGATTATATTTGACATTAGCTACTCACACCACAGTAAAATGGATCAAAATTTACTGCATCATACTGAAATTTAGGTATTATAGATCCTCTCCATTTTGTGATTTGCGACAACAATATGCCCATAACTAACTATCCTCAAAAATCGCGTCGAAATAACGTCTGTGGAAGAAATATTGATGTACCAAAGTTTGTATGGAAGACGACGCACCTTAAGGTAAATCTTACAAAATAGCTATGGAATATTTCTGTTTTATATTGGACTTCATGTGCGGTTTTCCAACTACAGGAAGATTGACAATAAAACGTTTAATAATAGAGAATAGTATATTGTTTGTACTTGTTTTTGTAAGTAAGTAGTACATTTTTAACAACATTTATAAGTTAATGAGGGCTATCGTTTTTTGTCTCACTAGATGGCGCATTGTTGCGTGAGGTTTTTAAGTATGGCTTTCAAAGTCTGTTATTACGGGCGTGAAAACAAAGTTTAGATTAAAATCATATTTAATACACCTTAAAACCGTACCATAAAAATATCGAGCGTGCCACAGTGTTGCATAGTTCCCGTTTTGTTCGGAAAAAAGAGAGGAAAAAGGTTTCCGAAAGACAAAAACTGTCTTAAAACACAGACATTCATTGCCCCGGAACGCATATTTGCCATAATTAATTTCAGATATTGCAAAATATTCACAAAATTATTCTAATTATAAATAAACCCGCGTAGCTCACCCAATAATTATGAGATTTGACATTTCGGAGACCTCACGCTACACTAGCGCCTCTAGTGGCGAATTCATACGCGATAGCCCTCATTAGCCTACCTAAGTGGTGATCAAAAATTGTAGTTTTTAACTCAGCATCAGCAATCTTAGGAAAACGCAAATGACTCTCTCTCTCGCTTTCTCTAATCTAGAGTAACAGAGTAAGAAAAAAAATTCTTAACACCACTTAGGATTCACCCTGTATCTACCTGCATAAAGATTTCTCTA
>NW_027412955.1:0-1997 GCF_025370935.1 Choristoneura fumiferana | reverse complement strand
ACTTAGCTGAGTTTGAATTTATTTTAACACCGGTAAGCATCCGTTGCATAAAAGTAATAAGCATTAACATAGGTTCTGAGTTTATAACAACGGATGAGAGAAATTAACAAGTGTTAAAATATTAGGTATAAGAAGTGTTTGAAATAAAAGATTCCCTGGCCAGGGGAAGCCTTCAGTTCAATTACACAAAGTTAAATTATAAAGAAAATAATTCTAATAAAATACACAGAAAAACACAAGAGTTAAATATCGGAGAACTTACCAGTCTGGGCGTATGGAGCTTTCGAGGGAGCTGTTCAGTGTAGTATGAGCTGTTGAATGTCTGTTTTACAGCTGTGCTTCAGCTTTTAAGGGCGAGAATATTACAGTTAGAATTCCCCCGGTCACAGCTGATCGACAGCACCCCCCTTGGCCGACAAAAACGGTCAAGGGTGAGTTGGTTATAGATATATTTAGTCGTACAAACTCGTGTAGTAAATGAGTGTAATAAAATGCCTACTTTTATAAAATAAATAAGTAAATAATAAATAAATATTAAATACATATTATTACGTAAATAAATGAGTCAAGAGAAAACTACGGTGGCGACCTCTAGAGTTCGTCCGCCATTCTGCTCAGAGATCCCTTATTGAGGAAAGCGCCATCTAGCTTACACTGAGCTAACTAAGATGTCAGCGATCGCCTATGTGCATTGTGACAATTATTACGCATAAACATTGAAAGCATAGTCGTCACATATGTAGACTAACATCAAACAGCATAAATATAAAAAGACATAATAATTAATTCGCATCGTTACAAAAAGCATAAATGTGTTTACTCCTAAAAATTGTAATGTACAAATGTCATATAGCAATAAAATTTAAGTATAGCAAAAGTCATAATACTCGTATGTTTAGGAACAAAAGCGAGGTCGACGAGGTCCGCGGACCCCTATTCTGCGTAGTTTAGGCGCTTCGAACCTGGACAACATGCTGTCCTAACCTAATTTATGTTTAATAAAATGTTGGAACTGAAATTATGGTTTCTGAAAAATATGACAAATAATGATTAGCCTAAATGTATAATATAAATTAGTCAAATATATATTAGTCCAACTAAAATTATTCTAAAACTGTAATATGATATGCCAAACAAATTAGTAGCCAAAGTATTACTATGCGACTGTACTGCTACGCGAATTTTATGGGTGAAACGAAAATACTAATAAATATAATTCTTTATAACATTCCTTGTTTAAAAATGGTTTTAATAGAACATAACACAGTACAAATACTTTTCATTCAATTAAATGTATTCAATTAAAAACGCAAACATATTTTTGATTTAATTTTACCGGTAAAATTCAAGTGGCCCTTATATTCTTTTGAGTACTTAGAATATTATGCTAATACAAATTATGCGAAATGATGAAATTATGCCAAATTATAATATGTCAAAAAAAAGCGAATGAAAGCAGCAAGTCCCGACAGCCCCGAGTACAAGTGCAGATGGCAACGCTGGATTATGTGCTCCATCCATGGTATCTTCGCCGCGTTCACACAAGACTTCCACCCCCACTAATTGCAGCAGCCGTGCATCCTTAATCTTGGCACCACAGTTTTCCTTATTGTTTTATATTGTAACTTTCCCTTATTGTAACTTTATATCATAACATTCATAACCCTGTTTCAAATATATGCCATACTATTAAATAAGTAATGATTAAAGTTTTTGAAAGTATAATTCCGGAAAGTGAGTCAGCTCCATACATGTGTGGAAAAACTAATTTTCAAAATAATTTCCTTGACCCAGTGTCCAGAGCCTAGCATCAATAATCAAACAGTCTACTATCATGCCACCATTCATTAGCCCAGTCGGCAAACAGATCGAGTGACACCAGCGGAGCTTATAATTCACCTAATGCTGTGTAACGCGATCGCCTCCTACTAATGTGCGGGAACAAATATCAACGTTACAGGGAGCGGAGGGAATGGCTTTGGTTACGCTTTTTTAAC
>NW_027412954.1:0-1997 GCF_025370935.1 Choristoneura fumiferana | reverse complement strand
GCCGGTTAAAGTTAAAATTACAATATTTGAAAAGGCAAGCGATTTTGGTGCGACGCCTCAGTGCGACGTCGCGACGAGCGAAAATCGTAGCCGTCCAGCTCGGCGAGATGACGGATGGCGGCGCCAACCACCGCTGTGCCTCGACGCCGCGCGCGGTGCGGCGCTGCAGGGTGCGCCCGTAATAGCGCCGGAGCTCGCGGGCATCGAAGCTTCGGCTCGTTCGATCAACGCCGCAGCGCGTGAACGCCTTCGTAGCAGGACTCGCATAGCCGTTCGGCGGCGGCGGATTATCGCCATAGGCGTGTAGTAGCGCTCCAGGAATGCGCCGTTGTTGCGCGATGCATCGACGCGAAATAGCTCGACGCAACAAACAGGTTCTCGGTCTGGCTGCTGTCAGCCGTAGACGATGGTCTCGTCGAAGGCGGAGGAGAAGCGCAGCACGTGGCGGCTCAGCCCGGCGGCGCAGAAGGCTCGCTGAAGGCGATGCAGTCGAAACCGAGAAACACCGGCAGCACCACGTCGCTGCGCGTGATCTTGATGCGGTCGAGCATCTCGTCGAAGTCGTGAGCGCCGACCGGCAGATAGCACTCGCCGGTGACGTGCAGCCGACACCGGCGATGAGCCGCTTGGCGATCTGAAGCGACGCGCGCGGCCAAATGTAGTCGTTGCCGCACAGGAAGAAGCGCCTCGCGCGCTTCGCCTCGAGAGCCATCGGATGGCGGCGCCATCAATTCGCCGGCCGTTTCTCCGGTCGTCATCACGTCCGCGTGGTCGCCAGCCCCTCGAATTGCGGCGTGTAGACAAAGGGAACCTGCCCTGTGTCGCCTGGACCACGGGATCGCGCGCATAGCTCGGCAACATGCCGATGAGGCCGTCGACGGCGAGCTCGTCGACCGCCTCACGCGCCGCGTGCGCCGCGCTTCGTCGGTCTCGCGGCATTCACCACGATCAGTTCCACCGGGCGGCGCATGATACTGCAGCCTGGTTCAGCTCGGACACGGCCAACCGTCCGCAGCCTCGGCGGAGGGCGCCCAGAGGCCGCCGAGCCGCTCAGAGGACGAGAAGACCGATCCGTACGCTGCGCAAAGCGTGGCGCCTCCGTTGTATCGAGGTCGCCACTCACGAATCGTGCCAACAGCGGTTTCTGCAAAGCAGGTCATTCGTGTACGAAAGATCGCCAATTCAGGGTCGCCGGCCACAACTGATCAAGAGAGCGGCGGCACCTCGCTTAATCCTTGGGCAGAAGGCCCGGCCGCGAATCGCGTGCCGGCGGCGGCTCAGCCGGGCTGCCGACGACCGGACGCGGCGATCGGCTTGGCCATCGGATAGGAGGATGCCGTGCCGAACTTTCCGACCGGGACGCCGGTGTCGACATAGCCACGTGCCAGATAGAAGCGGTGAGCGTCTCGGTGCTCAGCAGCACGCAGCTCGTGGCGCCCTGCTCCGCCGCGCGCTGTTCGAGCGCCACAAGCATGGCCGAGCTGACCCCGCGATAGCGGGCCTGCGGCGCCACATAGTTCAGCGTGATCTCGCCGGGATGCGCCAGCCGCCGACGGCGAGAATCGCATCACCCTCGATCGCCACGAGCAGCGATCGCCCTTGCCATCCGCCCATTGCGCGACGACGTCGGGCGTCTTGTTGGCGAGCCATCGGCCAAGGATGTCCGGATCGCCGCGGTGGTCGGCGCTGCACAATTCGGAAATCGACGCACGAATGACGCGCAGGCCGCCGCCGCATCGCCAGGGGTCGCATCGCGAATGATCATGACGTGCCTCTCTCGCAAGGAGGAACGCGATGCATTCCGCTCCTGCTATTCCCGCTTGCCCTGCACCCAGCTCTCGAGCATCTGCAACGCGCTGGCGCGGTCGTCGTCGAGGCCTTGGCAAAGGCCCGGTTGTAGCTTTCCTTGATCAGGCCTCGTCCGGACCGGCGCTGTCACGCGCCAAGGTCAACCACATCAGCCGCGCGCCGGCTGCGGGGCAGACGGTCGCCGTTGA
>NW_027412953.1:0-2037 GCF_025370935.1 Choristoneura fumiferana | reverse complement strand
TTATTTATTTTTATTCTTTGTTGGTACCGTCGACGAACCTGGATTATGTCGGTGGGTAAACTTGGACCATTTGAGTTGCACAAGGACAGCTGGGAGCTTTATATAGATCGTTTGGAGCAGTATTTTGTGGCGAACGATGTGAAAGTAGCTGTGAAAGTGGCGACCTTGATTACTGTTGTGGGCAGCGAAGCTTACCAGTTAATGGTCAATTTGTGTTTGCCAGACAAACCATCGACAAAATCTTTCGAGGTCCTAGTAGCTATAATGAAAGCTCACCTACAACCGAAACCTAGTGTGCTAGCAGAAAGGTACAAATTCAGGCAAAGAAAACAAAAACACGATGAGAGCATAGCGGAGTATGTAGCGGAACTCAAACGACTAGCAAGGGATTGCAATTTCACCGGAGATAGCTTGACGGAAAATTTACGGGACCAGTTCGTGTGTGGAGTGATTAGCGATAGTATACGGCAGAAATTGTTTGCAGAAGACGACATCAAATTCGATAAGGCATTCAGAAACGCCATTACAATGGAGGCGGCAGAGGTGGATGCGGCATTGGGGGAAAACCGGGTAGCAGTAAAATTAGAAGGCACATCGAGTTTTACGCCAGCGCTGCATCAGCTGAGCTTCGACAGCGGACGAGTTCATGACAAAGCGCGGCGCGGTGGGTCGGGTAGCGGCCACCGGTACGAGCGCGGTAACACTAAGTTCGGCGGCGGTCCAAGCAACGCGGGCGGAGCGGGCAGCGGAAGCGGACGGAACTTAAAACAACAACCAGCAGTGACGGATGGCTCGAAAGGTGCTTGTAAGTCTTGCGGGGGGACAGCATCCAAGCAGTGGCTGCAGGTTTAAATTGTACACTTGCAGAGTTTGCAACAAAGAAGGCCACTTGAAGAGGTCATGTCCTAGGTTGCAAAGTGCTTTGCCTACGTATAATCTACAAGAAGAACAGCTAAGGAATTCAGAGCACTCCTCAACGGATAGTGAAGAGGTAAATAATTTTTCGTTAGAAGCAATTCAGTTAAGAAAGTTTGGACCATACACCATAGATTTATGTGTAAACAACCAATATTTATGTATGGAGATCGATACAGGTAGCAGCATATCGTGCATTAGTTATGATTGTTTTAAAAAAAATATTTGCCGAATGTAAATTGATTAAAAGCGATTTAACTTTGCGTTATTACACAGGAGAACGGGTGGTACCACTGGGTAAATTCACACCAACCGTTAAATATAAAGGTAAAAACAAACCTTTAGATTTGTATGTTGTGAACTGTGGCAAAACCAGTTTGTTAGGAAGGCAATGGATGCAGGAGTTAGGTATCGAAATAGTAATAACAAATGCGCCTTGCCACAATGTAAAAAGTTCATTGTTTGATTGGGATAAATTTAGTTCCAGCTATGCTGAGGTGTTCAGCGACGGTCTCGGCCGGTTTACGGGAGGAACGGTGGGGTTCCATTTGCGTGCGGGCGCCCGGCCCGTGTTCCTGCGCGCGCGCCCGCTGGCGTACGCGCTGCGCGAGCCGGTGGAGCGCGAGCTGGAGCGGCTGGTGCGCGACGGCGTCATCACGCCCGTCGACACGTCCGACTGGGCCACGCCGATTGTGCCGGTAATGAAAAAGGATGGTACCATTCGTATTTGTGGGGATTTTAAGTTAACACTCAATAAGTCGTTGGAAGTGGATCATTTTCCCTTACCGAGGGTAGAAGATTTGTTGACCCAGTTACACGACGGCGAAAAATTCTCGAAAATTGACTTGTCGCAAGCTTATGCACAATTTGTGTTAGATGAATCCAAACAATACACGGTTATCAACACACATAAAGGACTATTTAGATATAATAGGCTAATTTACGGTCTAGCGTCAAGTCCGGGCATATTTCAAAGGAAACTCGAACAGTTATTCGCGGGCATGCAGGGGGTAGGAGTTTTCTTGGATGATATTATTATCACGGGCCCAGACGACCGTTCACATTTAAAAAGGCTCACTAAAGTGTTTGATATATTAAAAAAATTTGGATTAAAGGTGAAAA
>NW_027412952.1:0-2058 GCF_025370935.1 Choristoneura fumiferana | reverse complement strand
CCATAAAAATATCTGCCATTAATGGACTCAGAGGTGATCCATTGCTAAACCATCACTCTGTAAATAATACTGTCCATTAAACCGCGAATATAATTTGCTTCATGCATAAAGTTACCAAATCAATTAATTCACAAACCTCCCAGGATGTAAACGCTTCCTTTCCAAATGGTTTTTAAGAATAACTATTGTCTCACTATATGTACATTAGTAATAAACTATCTACATCTAAGAAAGCAATGTTGCGTTAGGCGGAATGCTGTAATCTTTAATTTTGCTAACTAAATCCGAACTATTCTTCAAACTGTATGATGGGTTAAAAGAAGATTTTACACGAATAACACTATTTAATTTCCTTGCCAATTTATATGCTGGAGCACTCACATATGAGACAACTGGACGAACTGGCACATTATCCTTATGAATTTTAGGCAATCCATACAGAATTGGTGCTGCGGATTCATAGGTATAACAAAACTCTTTTGTTGTTCGGTTTCAAAGGTAAATTGAGATTTTTTAACAAGCTTCTTTAATTCATTATGAAACGTTATTGTAGGGTCCTTTTGTAAAACTGTGAAACCATCTCCCTGAATTACATCTAAAACTTTTTGATTATATTGGCTTCTTTCTAAAAAAACAATACAATTACCCTTATCAGCCTTGGAAACAACCAAATCATTGTCATGCACTTTGCGTTGAACGGATCGCAAAGAATGTAATTCCGTTACATTGGCAACACACTCTGTAATATTTGTATTTTTAAGTGTATTCGCCACCAAAACCTTTGTCTCTAAATCACCGCTGTTACTCACAATTGCAACTTCTGAATCTACCGCCAAACCTTCCACTATTTTCTGATTTAATTTAGAGGGTAGATTATACTTCAAACCTTTTTCCAATAATTTATTTTCACCGTCCGAAAATTCTACATTAGTAAGATTTTTAACACGAGGGTAGAAAGTATGACCGTTATTAGATTCCCGGTTATTATTGTTGAAAGAATAAAAAGAATGTGATCTACGTCCCGTAAGCCAACGCACCTTTTTACATTGAGTTAAATACTTTTTATGAGCGTCCACTGAAGCAAATATTCGGGCTTTTTCATCCAAACAATCGAACTCAATTTTATGTAATTTATAAGTAAGCTCAGACTGCAAAATTTTAAGATGTAACTTTAAATTATCTCTAACACGAAACCAACTACGCGACTCTTCATTTAACCAAATTTTCTTAGCCCTCTCCATTGCAATTTTTGCAGCTATACTGGTATTATAACAACGGAATTGAATATAATTAGGTACAACATTCAAACGTTTACATTGTTGATTAAACCAAATATTTTGAACAGCTAGACGATGTTGCTTAGTTAATTTAAGATATAAACGTGCCTGCACGGCTACGCATGCCGATTTTAAATAATTTATTGAATCAGGCGTTACTTTGCGGAGGTCCATATCAATGAACTAAAATAATTTCCTTGCTCACCCGCGACCTTACGATAGCTAAGCTTATGCAAAATATGCGTGTTCATGCAGTTCCTCCACCTCCACACTGTAAGAACACACACAAATCACACAACCCATCTATCACACCACACACACTACACTGACGCGTTTCGAACTCAAACAGAGCTCATCTTCAGAGTGACACAACCGTACCACCATGCTACCAGTTGTTAGACTAACGACCACAACCACCGTTTTAATTGTCACTGTAACTCCCAAGTACCCACATACGTTTATGAAACAAACAAAACTACCCACAAATTATTATAAAAATTTTAACCGTCCTTCAAAACTACCTTGATTTTTATTTATTTACTGTCAAGGCATGTTTAATTAACTACCATTGCTGAATTAGATCCAGCCGTAGCAAGCCGTAGGTGGCTTGTGGTTCGTTAGTTAAAACTGTAGCATGGTGCTACGGTTGTGTCACTCTGAAGATGAGCTCTGTTTGAGTTCGAAACGCGTCAGTGTAGTGTGGTGGTGGTGATATGGGTTTGTGTGATTTGTGTGTGTCTTACAGTGTGGAGGTGGAGGAACTGCATGAACACGCATATTT
>NW_027412951.1:0-1828 GCF_025370935.1 Choristoneura fumiferana | reverse complement strand
AAACATACAGGTTGTCCAGTTGATGAACTTTTTCCAGTCAATCTTTTGTGTTCACTACTGTTGAATATGGTCTAATTTTTTGGTCTGCACACTACTCATTCTGTAACTTTTAATTGTAAATTTTCTGTTCAAGAACACAAGATCAACTTACGGATCTCTTAACCCTTAATTTGACTAAATTAAAAAAAGTTCATGATTCAAACCTCGTTGTTACCTTATAGTCCAAAAGTTCTACATTAAAAAAAAAAACAAAAATATAGTCTTGAATCATGTTCATTGTGGCATACACTGCCAAATTAAGGGTAGTAATGTTATGTTCCTGTGAGGCAGTGAATGTGCACTTGGATGTGTACTTAGCATAATAGCAGATACTACTAGAATCTCTCCAGATTTGTTGACAAAATATTATTTAATCTTATGTGATGCTACTGTAGGGTTTACACCTATTCTATAATTTTTAGCATCATTCTATATTTTAGTAAATTGTACTCTATAGTGTAGAAAAATAATCTATTCTGCATGAAAAATATTATACTTTCATCTTCATCCCTAATGCAACTGCATTTTTTATTTTAACTGTGACTTGAACACAGTCAAAAGCCAAAAACAATAACAAATACACATGGAAAAATAAATGAGATCAAGTGCCTGTTTCGCCTCTCATTGATAAATTTTATATGACAGATATCTGTGATGCTGTCTTTGTTAGTTTAGTCTGAATAAACAGAGACAGAATCAAATTTAGCATGATTCATTATTTTGTTAAGATTTTGAATGAAATACTTTTTTTCCAATAGTGGCAACCCTATGCTGCAACTGTCAACAAGCAGCAACCTTATCAGGGATGTAATATTGACAGAGTGATAAGATAGAAGAAATAAAGTATTATTATCTAATGGCAAACATCAAACAGCAAGGAAAAAGTAGTTTGACTCATACAGTGCTATTTGTTTTTGTTTGACTGTTAAAAGGTCACCAATGGTCTGAGTACTAAGTATTGCTTTATTATTTATTTAAACTTAACAGTGATAAAGATCAAACATAAAAAATAGGCGATCCTGTCTAAAAGAAACAATGGATGCTGGAACTATTCTGATTTTATTACAAGTGCTTTTCTTGCTTACTGTACTTTTTGTTGACTGTACTTATGCCATTTACCCTTAAGGAGTTGCACTTTCACTGGAGACATCCGAATCGGACCATAGGGTTCCTTTACGAAAGTAATGTATCATCATCCAATTTACATATCCATACTAAAGGAGATTGTCAAATTTCGGATCTAATGCTGCCCAAAAATAAAATCGCCGCTAAGAAGTTCCTTGCATAACTTTGTAGGTATTTGAAAAAGCATATATTTTCATTATTATTGATGACTACTCTACTGTTAATAACATAGCAAATAAATTATTTAGTATAATTTCTTAAACTTTCGTGATTTTCACTCATAGTCAAAATACCACGCACAGGACTTATCATGTTAACACACACAAGTAATATTTACCTTGACGTTTCGGCAACATTACAGTGGCCTACTCATGACCACGGCCACTGTAATGTTGCCGAAACGTTGAGGTAAATATTACTTTTGTGTGTTAGCGTGATAAGTCCTGTGCATGGTAAATTATTTAGTTCTCATCAAAATGTTTTTTCTTACCATACCATGACTCTTGGGATAGATCTTTAGAGGTAATATTCCACAAACCTTGTTTGAGGTTTCACCCACTGCTGCGCTCGGTACAGAGACATAGACAATCACAATGCTCTGTGCTTGGGTGTTGGTGGCTTTGAGAGTGAACTCGTAAAAAGACAAAAATGTTGCATGTGCGGC
>NW_027412950.1:0-2065 GCF_025370935.1 Choristoneura fumiferana | reverse complement strand
TCCGCAGGACTGAACTCTTTAACGGTTAATGTCATCGACTTGAAATTTTGTATGCAAATGTAGTTTGGGTGACAATGCAAGTACAGTTGTTTACAAGTTGTGTACAAGTTGTTTTTTTTTAATGTATGATGACCAGATGATGGTCTCAAAGGAAGACCAGCGCCGTTCGCAAGACCGGCAGATTGCTGATTTGGGACCATTTCGTGACATGCATAACTTATTTTTTTTTCTCTTTTTACTTCTTTTATCCATTGTTCTCATGTTTGTCACGAATAAATATTTTCTTTCTTTCTTTCTTTCTTTCTTACAGTCGACAAAAAAGTACAGTCAGCAAAAAAAGCTTGTATTAAAAATTAAGTTTTTACCAAAAACTTATAAAGAAAACTTTGTGATGTGTTTGTGTACGTTTGCAGGGCACTTGTCCATCGAGCCTAACGAGCACAACTTCCCCAAGAAGGCGACGACGTACGTCGCGTTCAGCCACGACGGCACGGAGCTCCTCGTCAATCTCGGCTCGAACAGGTATACTAACTAGCGTGTATGGGCCGCCATATAGGAATTCCGAACGCAGTAAATCCATACAAATCTATGGACCTACCACATACAAACAGTAGTTTTCCGTCCGAAGTATTTTAGAATACGGTATTTGACAACTCCTGAATTTGCCATATCTTAATGTTCTCATCCCAGCCTATATACGTCCCACTGCTGGGCACAGGCCTCCTCTCAGAACAAGAGGGCTTGGGCCATAGTTCCCACGCGGACCCGCGGAACTTCACACGCACCATTGAATTTCTTCGCAGGTTTGTGCAGGTTTACTCACGATGTTTTCCTTCACCGCAAAGCTCGTGGTAAATTTCAAATGTAATTCCGCACATGAATTTCGAAAAACTCAGAGGTGCGAGCCGGGGTTTGAACCACGACCCTCTGCTTGAGAGGCGATAGGTCAAACCACTAGGCCACCACGGCTTAATGTTATTATGAAAATATATATACACCGTGGGTTTTAATAACCCGAAAGATTTAAACCAACGATTCTAGAGCCTTATTAGAGTATAGAATGTGGTATAACATATAGTCCAAAAACCCTTAATTTAAGAGATATTAATTATTTAAAACAAATCACAAGTTGAAAAATCTCAAGTCTAACACACCCTAAAGGTGTGACGTAACCACCTACTACTTTTACATAGCCAGTTACTATTAATTAAGTTTGGTATCTAAACACAAAAAGGTTTCACTACCGAGAATATTTTCATCGTGATAAAGATGTGACTTGCCGTTGAAAGACAGCATAGTATTCTAAGCTGAATAATTATGATATCTTTATTTTTTCTTTGTCATAAGTAGCTTTCCTCTCTTATCGCTAAGACTAGACTTTAGTTTTGTTCTGTTCACAATCGCGAGTGCAAACTATTTAGATACCTTCCCTGATAACTGGCCGGTAGTTTGAAATTGATGTCACTAAAATGTCATATTTCAAGTTATTACGGATTGTCACGCAAGATAAAATCACGTTGCAAATTTTATTAACTGTAATAAATAATATTCGCCATGCCGCATTATTCTCCCGCTCATTTAGCGGATATTCACTTTATTTACGGATTTTGCAATGGAAACTCGCTCCAGGCAGTCATCGAATACCGAAGAAGATTCCCGGCTCGTCGCGTACTGCAACTACCGCACCATTCGACTTTCGCGGATGTCCATAGAGTTTCTGGATTGGCCGCGGAAGCAATGTTATAGCCTGGCCCGCTCGGTCACCCGACCTAACTCCATTAGATTTTTTTTATCGGGGACTTTGAAAGATAAGGTTTACTCAAAACCAGTAAACTCGCGAGAAGAATTGTTGATAAGGATTCGAACAGCTTCAGAGGAAATAAGAATCATTTTTGTAAATGTAAATAATGAAATCCGTTTAAGAATAAATAATATTGTTTAGCATAAGTAGTTGTTTATTTTATTTTACTCAGTATAAATTAACACAACGAGAATTTAAAATATGGACTGATTAGCATGATCCCTTTTATAACAAAGTAATCATCCCTTTCCAGCTATTAGTATG
>NW_027412949.1:0-2089 GCF_025370935.1 Choristoneura fumiferana | reverse complement strand
TACTAAACATTTCGCCTGAAATAATTGCCGAAGAAACAAGAACAGACCCACAGTTACGAAAATTATTGGAAACGCTCCGGTCAGGCACGTCACTCAGAGAATCAGGATTCAAGGATAACGAATTAACAATACAAAATGACTGTATTCTAAAAGGTTCCAGAGTAATAATCCCTCAGAAATTACGGCAACAAATCTTAGAAGAACTACATTCTGGACATATAGGAATTTTGAAGATGAAACTACTTGCACGGAGTTTTGTGTTTTGGAAAAATATCGATAAAGATATAGATGACAAAGTTAAATCTTGTCGAACATGTCGATTAGAGCAGAATGAACCATCAAAAGCTCCTCTGCATCACTGGGAGAACCCGGCAGGCCCTTGGCAAAGAATACACATAGATTTCGCAGGGCCTATAATGGGCTATCAACTTCTGATTGTTGTGGATGCCTTTTCCAAGTGGGTTGAGATAATACCAACAAAGACAACCACAAGCTCATTCTGCATTAAGAAATTAGAAGAATTATTTGATACATTTGGCCTGCCTTACACCTTGGTCTCTGACAATGCTAGACAATTTGTATCACAAGAGTTTGAGATATTCTTAAAGAATAATAATATTGTACACAAGACCATTGCGCCATATCATCCGGCAACTAACGGACAAGCTGAACGCTTCGTACAAATTATTAAAAAAGCTCTACACAAATTGGAGGGGGAGAGTGGTGGCATTTTAGATAAGGTTCGTACAGTTAAAGCTCTGCTTCGGGCCACACCAGTCAGTTCCGGAGATTCGCCATATATGCTCATGTTCGGAAGAGACGTGAGAACAAGACTAGCTGCGAAGATTCGAGCGCCACCAGATCCTGTACCCCAACCCAGGCCAAAGGTCAGAGAGTTCACATTAGGAAGCCGCGTCCAGGCACGGAACTACTCAGTAACCGGTAAGAAGTGGGAGTTCGGTACAGTAAACCGTCGTATCGGAAACCTACATTATGAGATTGCCATTGACGATGGGCGCACCTGGATACGCCACCTTGACCAGCTACTCCCGGCTCCAGGAATTCCTGGGAATCACGGCGGAGGTGTGTCATAGACTATTGCTGTCATGTCGTTACCTGGACACGTTTGTTTACATGTTTTGCTTGTCACTTGAAAATATATTGTGATGAACGAATTGCTCTATTTCATTTGATAATTTATTTAACAAATACGGTAAAAATTTGACTAATTTAGCTATACTTCCCTGTAAAATAATACCGTGACGTAATAACTGACCCATAATTTTTTAGATTGACAGATTTTTTGATCGTTCGCAAAAATGTTTACAAAAACGTCGCGGGCGAGTTACCGTAAACACGAGTATTCAGGACCCCCGAGGTCAAGAAAAAGAGTCAAGGCTAGTTTAAAATTCCACCATGGAGAAGGAGTCACGTAAGTTTCTTTCTACTCATAATCATTCATTCAACGTAGCAATATCTGCCCTTTAGTACAATTCAAGTAGAGTAAACCATGTCAGTTGCACCGAATCTAAAACACATCAAAAGTATAACCACCTCCACATAATTTATAAGTAATATTAGCAAATATGATGGATACATTTTATTATTATTATTATTTATAAGCGCCGGCGCCTTATCTGACTAACTTACATTAGTAAAGGTTCTCAGCAAATCTAACTGGCCATCAAAATAAACCTGGGGCACGGTAGTGCCCCCGCAATGTTGAGCGAAACAAAAGCATGGCCGCACTATCGAAGCCATTTAGTCTATTTCAACCTCTTTTAATTTCGTACTGTTTAAAGGCTAGAACCCTGAATTAAAGAAATGGAAGGAACAGAAAAGTGGATAATTATGTTAAGGTACCGACTGTGCACTAAAAAGGATTTTTCGAAATTTCCACGGGATAGGAACTAAATGGGATTTATGTTTTCGCTTTTAAGTGGCCTTATCGCAGTAACTATAATTTATTAGTGACTAAATTTGATTTGCGAGTTGGTAACACTACGCGTGAAAATAGTTATCAGGTTTTTTAGAAATTCCCACAGGATAAGGAAAAGGTAAATAGTACTATTTTATAGTAGCCAACAAG
>NW_027412948.1:0-2091 GCF_025370935.1 Choristoneura fumiferana | reverse complement strand
GATGGACAGCGAAGTAGTATAAAATAGTAGGGTTTCCGTTTATACCCTTTGGGTACGGAACCCTGAAGAGGCACAAAAAGCTAAACCGTTATGTGGATACAAATGGGTGCGATGCGATATATGTATCACATGAGGAACCTTTCACAATAAAATACGAGTACACATTTGAACAGGAATACGAATCCATTGAATGTGCTTCCATTAATTTAAAGCACTTAATACAATTACTTTTCTTAATAAAACCATTTATATTTCAAGTGAGGTTTTTTATAAAGGTATATTTCTGTATTTTGTATAGCACGTTTAAAACATTACTAGCGGTATATTGGTACAAGTGGCATGCTAATGTTAGCGTATATTGATGCAAGTGATAAAAACGTTTATAAATCAATAGATGAAGGTAAAAGAGCATCTGTTTTATTGTTCATTGCAAGCCATATAAGTATTTCATCTAAAAATTCATATACAATATAAAAATATCGTTAGATCAGTAATCTACGCATTACGCCGTATACTGGAGCAAGTGGTAGTTAGCTCAGTATACCGCACAACTACAAGATGTAAAATACGCGTATAGTAGTGTATCTGCAATTTTCTCAAAAACTATAAGAAATTTCAAAATTCCATGAATACAGGTAGAAAGCAAATATTTTCTTTGGAACCAATGCAAAATTTTGAAAAGTTATATCATCAAATGAGAAAGTTACAGGTTTTGGAACCTTTGAACAGCTCTCCTGTAAATTTATGATTATGCACTTGTACCAGTATACTTAGGAGGTATCGACATAGTAACCTAAAAACAAGCACATGGAAAAAAAGTAATACTAGGTAAGCAATAGACGGCTAGGTACCTTTTACAACATAAAGAAGTAAGGCATAGATTATACATAGTTCAATAGTACTTCTGAAGAAATAAAATTGGTACTTTATGTTATTCCGAATTTATGTGTGAACGATAACATTGTAAGGAAACTGCGATAAAATTCAATGGTGTGTCTGAAGTTCCCAATCCGCACTGGGTCAGCGTGAGTACTATAGCCCAGGCCATCTCATTCCGAGAGGAGGCTTGTACCTTATAGTAGGATGTATATAGGCCGAGATGATGTTGGGTAACTCCTCGAAATCGATAAGATTTGAAAGACTACTTGGGATTTGGATCCACTTCAGAATCTCAAAATTTCACAAATCACTTCTACCTACCGACCGAGGTGCGACGAAATTTCTCAATTCATTCCCGAAACAGTTATTTATAAATTACTTCGCGAAGTTTTGTCGCAAGCGTCGGTCCATTGGTACCTACGGGACCTTTCGTGAGCTTTCACTTTTCTAAATTGTCACAAATGGCTTCGTCTTTGCAAAAGTTTATCAATAGCCCAAGCAGCCATAAATAAATCAGTCAAATTTAAATGTGTTGCGTACAAATTTATAGTGGGTAGGTATGTCAAAAATACGCTATGGCGTAGAATAGAATATAATATTTAGTATATCAGGTAACAAAGATCGACATGTTAGTGAAAAAAATGTTAGTTACTTAAGTGCATATACTCTACTTCTTAAAGAACAACCAAAGAGAAAAGTGCGAAAATCATATTTCTTATTTTTTATTTTATTTATTGTAAATATTAATATACACATTTTATCATACGACGTATTTCGCCAAATTGCAAAACAATTTGTTGGCGAACCAAACACTCATTTTAACAATATTGTGCACAATAGTTACAGTACATTACATTATACAAAACTAATAGGTACTGACTAAACTAACAATTTTTTGTGTGGAAAGAGTTTATCAACCATGTTTTTAACTTATTTTTGAAACAATTCTTTCTATGTCTGTAGTCTATACTTCGTTTTTTTGGCATTAGACGAAGGGTAAACAATCTTGACGAGTCTTTTTATTGAAAAAATGATTTAAATAAATAGTTAATATTACTTATGTATGATACCAAAAGCATGTAAATGATCATACATCCTTGCTAATTGTTACATCATATTCGCGGTAAGTCATTTTCCATGTGTTTTTCAATAAAAATACATCTCAAGATCGCTTATTTACCTTCTTTCTAATGCTATAAAAAATGAAGTATA
>NW_027412947.1:0-2121 GCF_025370935.1 Choristoneura fumiferana | reverse complement strand
AGGGCACCCCGGTAATAGCCGGTTAACGTTTCGTGTGACGTCACATCTATTTTTTTTTTTTACTAAGGACGCACTTCATCTTAAAAAGGAATGTACTCGCTTTTGGTTGTAATTGCACTCCTCATCTTTTTCTACCGCTATTCTATCCGAATATACTAAAAGAATTAAGTACTTTGCTAACCCGCGATCTTAAAAGTCGCTTAAGGTCGCGGATGACCAAAGTTATTGTTTTAATTCATTGATATGTACCTCCGCAAAGTAACGCCGGATTAAAAAAAAAATATTCTATACAGTTTGACAGAAATAAATAGTAAATGTGGTTGCGACCATGTGGGCATTAGAAAAAAAAAAGACTTTACAACAGTATGAGGTAGATGCAAGATTGGTTTCGCCTCACAGTTTTCATTCTCATACCAATGGCACTTTTATATTAGAGGTTATCAAACTAAGTTCTAAGTTTCATCTAATCTTAGCATCAAAATCTCGATAAAATACATAATAGAGATAACAAGAGATAGTTGACTTTTCCAATAATACCCGCAAGGCGCGAGTACAGACTCATTAACTTCGGGGTAGTGAATACACAAAGGCTTACAATGTAGGAGGATCTGGTTGTACTCATGGCAGGTTGATAAACAGTCGATAACGAGTTCTTGTTACATTGAATTAAGTGGTTCATAGTGAATATCAAATTAATAGGGAAAATTGTTCGCGGTGAGTTGTTAAGTGCGTATAGTATTACCAATTTACTAAAACAATAGGGAATATTACGCAAAACTCTGCGCAGGGGGCGACCCTATATTGTATTTCGATCCAATTTATGAAAAGTGTAAACAAAGACGCCATTTATCCGACCACAGACATTTAACGATGTGAAAACCTAGAACCTATTGCAAAATAATTAATCTGTTCAGTAAATCGATTAATTTATTAATTGAATAGATCAAAGTATTTTTGTCTATTTTATTATTTACAATACTTGATGTAATTCGAAAGACTGTTTATTTAATTATAAAAGCAGTAATTATTTTTAATTTTTACGTAAGTAAATAAAAATCGCTTATTAAATCGAGCATTAATCGATTTTAAAATGTCAAATTTTCCACCATCTCTACGCTAGTCTATGCTACTATAGATTATACCCATGTTTCATTCAAGAAATAACGTCAGATTTTGACGAAGATTTTTCAAATGAAAATTAAATATTGAAATCGAGTGAATTTTGGTGAAAAAAGTAATTAGACGTCTAGTTAAAAGACACGAATTATAGATGTGTTATTGATTTTGATGAAATCAGTTTTATTTACACATATTCGATACACAGAAAAAACACGTTAGGATGAAATAATAATTAAAAAAAAACATCGAATAGTATAAATTGGGACCCACTCAGCATAATGTTGCGGCAAGCCACAACGCTGTTTTTCAGTGGGACCCATAAATTGGATAGACATAAACCATAGCAGAAACCGTGAACAAACCGCCATGACAACGTCAGTTCTCTTTATAGTTTGTCGCCATGACGGATAATGATATTATTAACGATAGAGCTATATTTCCAAAATTTAATTCAACTAATACGATATTTCCCTTTTAGGGCACCCTACGGACATTTAAGACATTCAAAAAAACTGTTTGTAACTGTTATTCTGTCGGCATAAAATTTTAGTAATATTCCCTACTGTCATTTCATTGGTTATTCCGCTAATGCGTACCCATATTTCAAGTGAAGAATGTCAATAATATTGTTGTTTACCGAGTGACAGAAAATTTACGTACAACATTTCAAAATATGCAGATTTGGCTCTATCAGAAGTTACGCCTTGTTAAACACTAGAGCGTAACACAGAATAAAAAACAGCAGTTAATCGATAATTTGGAATTTAGAATTTTGATATTTTTTACATGATGAGTTGCCTGCCAGAATCTCCATGTTATTTTACAAATGCTGTGATGCGTATTTCCGAACTCCGTGTTGCGTATGTGTGTTTTTCACCCAGCACCGCTATTGTAATCAAGAAGTAATTTGAACGCATATGCGCGTTTACAGCGCGTAGCGAAATCTCAGGTCTGGCAACCGGCTGTGAATGCGTCAAAGCTCCCAAATTTATTTCGTTGTTA
>NW_027412946.1:0-2115 GCF_025370935.1 Choristoneura fumiferana | reverse complement strand
AGTCCATGTTACAAAAATAACAAGTTAAAAATATTTACTGCAGTTCAGGATTCAAAATTCGGTTGTATTTTAATGTTGTTATCTCATAGCGCTGTTATTTATGAATCGTTTTTTTTTTTCATTTAGTTTTGAAAGGATACTCCCCGTTTGATTTCAGTACATTTACAATGACAAATTTTAGTGACCATATACGTTTGATAATTTTTTACTATTTAAGTTAACGTAAATTAATAAAAGTTTGTGTTCTTCGAGAATTCCCTTGAAATTCTGCGTCATACTTAGAATTAAACGATTAGGCTCATTGAAGAGTCCACTCTATCTAGTACAACACAAAACTGATGCTAAAATACTAAAGCGCCGAGCGCTCTATCACTGCAACTTAATAAAGAGCACTTCGTACTGCGAGCGAGCGATTATTTAAGTTACTTAAGTTGGGCACAATCTTGGCCACGTCTGAGGTGGGACTCCCTCGCATCTGGACGTTATCTCCAGTAATGTACCCGTGACGTCGCTGGCGCGCAGCCAGCCTCAAAAACAATGAGACGGAATTTAAAATAAGTGTTTCGCTCGCCGCAGAATATATTGTGGGGTAGTTTTTTCGGCGACGAAGTCGCACACGGAATTTCAATTTTCAGAAGCGGTTTCTTTCCTGTAATTTTCCACGGCGCTGAGCAGGACAGAATGGAGAAAACTACGCCGTCGCATCTATATTATTATGTCTCGGTAGCTTATAAGTGTGTTGCTCCAAGTCTCGGTACCGTAGGGATATCTTAGGAAAAATATCGTAGAAACTTAGACTTAGTGAAAGGCATATTGCCTGCAAAAATAGGCACATTTTTGGTTTAATCTAATGTAAAATTGAGGCTTGAAGGCGGTGTAGGAGTGTATTGATGAAGACCTAGATTCAATTCCCAGCTCCAGCATTTTTGATTTTTATTACAATGTTTTCTAATTACAGTGTATTTAATTGGATTAATAAATACACGGTTAAGACGAGCAAAGCCTGCATCCCCAAAACTGAGAAATTTCGATTACCATATATTTATTTATTTATATTTTTTTAATTATTATTTCTTCCTCACGTGTTTTTTCTGTGTATCGAATATGTGTAAATAAATGTCTCTCTCTCTCTCTCTCTCATATACATACATAAATACATACACATACGTAACATTATACATACATGGACGTTGACTCAGATTTACTGCACGTAATTTTAAGATTTGTACACGCTCTGTTAAAACACAACGAGCTTCCGCAAAAAAATGTCGGGTGGTTGAAATTTAAAATGTAGATTTCAAATTAGCATGACACATCGGACCGGACGCGTAATTGAATGAACAAGAGAACAGCTTTATAAAACGACTCGACATTGGATTCGTTATTTAATTTCACTTAGAGTTTTTACTCCCACTATATGCAGCCAAGTACTGGCTACATTTATTTACTGGTAATTTAGCTTTCGGTTGTATATTTTTGTACTCGAACATTTCAGAAATGTTTTGATCATAAAAATAGTATGAATTTGCTTTAGAGGCCGTGGTTGCCAAGTAGTTTGACCTAAAATGGCCCTATAGCAGAGGATCGTGGGTTCAAACCTAGATTAAGATATTATATTTACAAGTTTTTCGAAATTCTTGTGCGAAATTACATTCTAAATTTACCACGAGCTTTTCGATGAAAGAAAAAATCGTCAATTCAATAAACATAGGATATTTTTAATCCGGGAATCGCGAACTCTTTGTAGACAAACTGGCGATCTAGAACTTCATAAAGAGAAACATTTTGGTCGTGAATTCATTTTACTGAATTCCTGTTCCTTTTAATGCATACATACTGTTATACATAATGATAGCTTACTGTACACTCGCACGTGTAACTTCAATGGACTTGAATACGAGTAGGTTTAATGCGAAAAGAGGTTACACTTCCTTCCTGTATCGACCCACAACTTTGTTACGCATTAATCTTTCCTCAACTATTTTTTGTTGTGAAGACGCAGGAAGAACTATTGGGGGAAGTAATTACGGTAGTTTAGTAACCCGACGCGTGGAGTTGCGGCGATGCGGTGCTGAGTTAGTGGGTAGAGCGCGGAGCAGTCCGGGGGCGGGGCTA
>NW_027412945.1:0-2128 GCF_025370935.1 Choristoneura fumiferana | reverse complement strand
CAACAAGATGCTTAGGTACCTAGACAGTGAACATCTTAACACTGTAACTTCGACCGTATATTAACATACAATCATATACTCGTACATAATGTAAATTAGTATATAAACAATGCAAGTTGAATCATTTGATACCTCGACGTACGAGCATAGTATAATTAAGAGCATTCATACGCGATTCGCTCAAAGAAAAGTCTGATGCGGGAGTAGATAATCCATACTTCCATACTAATATTATAAATGCGAAAGTAACTCTGTCTGTCTGTCTGTCTGTCTGTCTGTCTGTTACGCTTTCACGCAAAAACCGCTGAACCGATTTGGATGAAATTTGGTACAGAGATAGAATAGACCATGGGAAAGAACATAGGCTATCTTTTATCGCGAAAAAAAGGCTTTAAGGGGTTGAAATAGGGGGTGAAAGTTTATATGGTGGAAGTTCGTCGCTGTCGGAAATAAAACCATGAAACTTGGCATTTAGGCACTTAATAAGAAATAAGTCGGTATGTGTTTTAGCTTTTTTGAAAATTCGACCTGTGAGGGGATGAAATAGGGGATGAAAGCTCATATGGAAGGTCGTCATTATCGACGATAAATCGATGTTTCTTTATGAAACTTGGTATTTGGGCACGTGATAAGAGATAAATAATTGTTCGAGCGTTTTTTTTAATTCTTCTTCTTCTTAAAACCGGTTAAAATCGACTCGAACTCGCGCGTCAAGGGTTCCGTGCATAGGTATTTATGAATATCAAGTGTTAGCAGAGCCAAGCTCATAAGCAAAATGTACGCAATGTGGGGTCATTTTACATGGCTTATTAACATAGACAGTCAGACATGAAAAATTATGATTTTCAGATTTTTCTTACTTATTTTGCTATAAAGGGAATAAAATTTGCTATAAGAGCTTCCTTTATACAAAATTTCAAGTTTCTAGGACAGCCGAAAGTACCCTATAACTTTTTTTGAGTTTAGGGTTTTAATTTCAACTCGATAAATACTCCGCACGTTTACGGGATAAAGGGTCTTGACAGACAGACGGACGGACGGACAGCAAAGTCATCCTATAAGAGTTCCATTTTTTTCCTTTTGAGGTACGGAACCCTAAAAAACATTTGTTCCGGCTCTTTTCAAATTTCGTCATTTTTCATACCTACTTGAAAATATGGGGATGAAAGTTCGTAAGGAATTCCAAACAAATTTACTATAAGTATAGAAATATGTGTAGCAATGCTTAGTAAGAATGCCGTCTTAATTATAATCCTACCCTCCTAACTTACAATACAGGACGTAAGATGTCAAGAGCTCACTATGAAGAATTAGTCCTTTTGTGTTGGCAGGGTAGAATACTTATGTTTTACCAAAGAATGGAAGAACAAAAAAAAATAGTTTAGATATAAAGCAATGTATTAAAATAGGTTATTTTCAGTAAACCGTAGAAGTTTCTATGTGCTATTATTGGCAGAATAGGTACCCTAAATAAATTAAATACTTTCCAAAGTTACTATTCCACGCGGACGAAGTCGCGGGCAAAAGCTAGTTTACTATAATTACACTGTGGTCGCTTTGTCAATTATATTGCTGTCTGTATCCAGTCTAATGAAGCTATAATTTTCAGCGCGTTGACCCCGCTCCTAGCGTGATTTATTACCTTTTTTATAAAAAACACACGTTTTTTTAACTTTCGCTTAGCATTTTGCCCGTTTGCTATCACGATTTGGAATAGTTCTAGTCAAATTCATCGTCATCATAAGTAGTTGGTCAACAAGTTCACTGCTGCTGATCATACCTCAGAGACCTCCCCAAAAGCGCCATTATGACAAGTGCTGCGCCGCCTGCGTTCATCAGACTCCTGCAACCTTCAGGTCATGAGTTCACATTTCAGAGGGCCTATTCATGCTGCGTCTTCGATTACATGGTCGCCACTCAAGAATACATTGGCCTCAGCGGCCATTAATTCTTCGAGCAATTTGCCGCGCCCACTGCTACTAAATTCAAGATTGGCATTTTCTTGGGCTATATCGCTTATCTATTTCAAATTAGTTCTCAAAATTGCAAAGGTTTCTGATGTACTGTGCGTGCAGCCCAAATTTTCAATAGTCGACGAATTGATACTTATGACAAAAACAGTAACTAT
>NW_027412944.1:0-2131 GCF_025370935.1 Choristoneura fumiferana | reverse complement strand
ATGGGAAAAGCCAAATGACTAAGTTGAAGATCGACGATGGGCAGTATCATCTCATCGAAACCGGAGTTGTTAGAGAGCTCGAAAGGTTTTACGAAACAGTTATATGCTCGACACAGAGCCCGTTGTAGGTGCCAGCTCAAGATACCAGAGCTAAACTAACCCGTCATTACACTGAAGACATCCCAGATATCAGCCTGTACGAGATTAGAGTGGCTCTCAAACAACTTAAAAACAACAAGGCTCCGGGGGATGACGGAATCACGACAGAACTTCTGAGAGCGGGTGGTAAACCGGTACTTGTAGTCCTCCAGAGGTTATTTAATTCCGTCATACTCGAGGGTACCACGCCGGAAGCATGGCACAGGAGTGTGGTGGTGCTCTTCTTCAAAAAAGGCGACAATACCTTATTGAAGAACTATAGACCCATCTCACTCCTGAGTCATGTATACAAGTTGTTTTCGAGGGTCATTACGAATCGTCTCGAGCGAAGATTTGATGATTTCCAGCCTCCCGAACAAGCTGGATTCCGTAAAGGCTTTAGCACCATAGACCACATTCACACGCTCCGCCAGATTATACAGAAGACCGAGGAGTATAATCGGCCACTATGTTTAGCGTTTGTGGACTATGAAAAAGCCTTCGATTCAATCGAGACCTGGGCTGTACTGCAGTCCCTTCAGCGATGCCATATTGACTATAGATACATCGAGGTGTTAAAGAGTTTGTACAGCAGCGCCACTATGTCGATCCGGTTGCAGGACGAGAGTACACAACCAATCCAACTGCAGCGAGGTGTGAGACAGGGAGACGTTATTTCTCCGAAACTGTTCACAAATGCGTTGGAGGACGTTTTCAAGCTCTTGGACTGGAACAGGTTCGGCATCAATATCAACGGCGAGTACATCACCCATCTTCGTTTTGCCGATGATATAGTCATAATGGCGGAGTCGCTGGAGGAGCTCAATACTATGCTCAGTGACCTCAGTATCGTCTCCCAACAGGTGGGTCTTAAGATGAACATGGACAAGACTAAAATCATGTCAAATGTCCATGTCACACCCGTGCCGGTTATCGTTGGGAACGATGTACTCGAAGTTGTTGACCACTATGTTTACCTTGGACAAGTTGTCCAGTTGGGTAGGTCCAACTTCGACAAAGAGGTCGCCCGAAGAATCCAACTCGGATGGGCAGCGTTCGGGAAACTTCGTGATGTCTTCTCGTCCAATATTCCGCAGTGCCTGAAGACTAGAGTCTTCGACCAGTGTGTGTTGCCAGTGATGACTTATGGCGCTGAGACGTGGTCCTTAACTGTTGGCCTCTTAGAGAGGCTCAAAGTCACGCAACGAGCTATGGAGAGAGCTATGCTTGGAGTTTCTTTGCGCGATAGAATCCGGAATACGGAAATTCGTCGAAGAACTAAAGTCACTGACATAGCTGGAAAAATATGCAAATTGAAGTGGCAATGGGCAGGCCACATCGCTCGAAGAACAGATAACCGTTGGGGGAGAAAAGTCCTCGAGTGGCGACCACGAACCGGAAGACGAAGCGTTGGCAGGCCTCCCACCAGGTGGACTGACGACATCGTGAGAGTAGCGGGAAACCGGTGGATGCAAGTGGCAAGTTGTCGTTCATTGTGGCGTTCTAAGGGGGAGGCCTTTGTCCAGCAGTGGACGTCTTCGGGCTGATGATGATGATGATGATGATGATGATTTAAAATTTTTTGTTGTAGATCAAGCCGCAAAAATACGCCGCGCTGGTGAGATTTTGACGGCGCCCTACGCCGTAGATTTTAGATCGGCCTCACACGTCTTATACAGCATAGTTTCCCACAAACACTCCACTTTCCTTTATTAAGGTACTTATGTACCTATGTACTCTATTTTCTTTTATAAACTAACTTCTACCGGGCGGGTTTTTTCAATCGCTTTTAATTTAAATAGAGCGTTTATACCTGCTATGCACAAACGTTGCATTTTTTGGTTTTTCTTGATTATTCCATAAAAAATTATAATAAATTAAAAATGTGGTCTATAGAACTTTCTTTATATATAATAATGTGTCTACTCAAATAATTAGTTCGTGATAGCTTTATATTCTTACAAAAACGAACAATAAATGTTTATTATTAACG
>NW_027412943.1:0-2159 GCF_025370935.1 Choristoneura fumiferana | reverse complement strand
TTCCTGTAGATAATTTGTTTTTTTATTATTATTCTAAGATGACAGTGTTTCAAAATAGAATTTCAATTTGACAAGAGTGTCCTCGCCTCGCCCTGAGAATTAAGACAATTCAACATTTTATATGACACATGCACTCCATGTTGTATGCAGACTTCAGTATAGTCATACTCATATACTTAATGTGCAATAACTAAGTGACCTGGAGAATTTTATAATTGCAACTAATAAATTTAAAGAATACTTAATAATTATGGAATATACATTTAGGCAGGCAAGCCCTATTAATAGTCTTAAAAAAATGCGAATTCAAAAAGGTATATTAATCTGCTTTGCTAGTTACTCTAGTTAGTATCTTACCTATTGTAGTACGGGTACTAAACATTTTAGTACCTATATCAAAAACATGCTTTGATTACCTATATTTATGTAAGTAATGTAGGAATGTGACCGTACCGTATTACCGAGCGAAGGTGTGAGAGAGATGGGTAGAAGGGGTGGAAAAGGGATGGAGAGAGGAAATGGCGGTTGGCTAGATGAAATCACGAACTGTGCTGTACGGTGTGCTTTTGGGGTGTTTTATTTAAAATAAACAGGCTGTGTACAAATCTGTGTTTCCTTCCTTTGCCAATATCCCACATTTGGGGGCTCGTCCGGGATTTGGCAAAGTTAGGAGAGAAAAGAGGGAAAGAAACCACCTATGAGACGACGAGAAAAACCTGCCCTAACCTCAAAGAAGGCGTGCTCGCCGAAAAAGTGGTCTGACTGTGCACGCCGGATCTCCAGCGGCTTCGAGGAAACCAATTGTGACGACGGAAACGACAGTGAATATTACGACGAAGAAGACGATATGACGGACAAGCAATCATTTAACCTTTTACTTCTCGACGACGCCATCCCGAAGTTCACCGGCACAGACAAAACCTATACAGCATCAAAATGGACACAGGACGTAGACGACAACGCAGAAATTTTTTGCCTCACGCCGCAACAGAAACTGCTAATTGCGAGACGTTCTTTAACTGGCACTGCGGCCATGTGGTTACGTACGGAGAAGCCTTTCAAAACCTACGACGAGCTAAAGACCGCTATTCACAAGGAATTCCCAGATACGACGAATACGAAAGAGATACACGAACTGATGGCACGAAGAAAGAAGCGCAAAGACGAGACCTGCTACGCTTATATGCTAGAAATGAAAGAGTTGGGAAAGAGAGGAAGACTCGCCGACTACGTCGCGATTCAATATATTATTGATGGTATAGTTGATCATGAAGCAAATAAAACCCTACTTTACGGTGCCTCCACCTACCCCGAACTTAAGGAAAAGTTCAAGCTGTACGAGTCTTACAAGAATAATTTGAGGAAAAATCACAATGAACAGACTCGAAAGACACGATTTGACGCACCGTCGCAGTCGCATGCGTCCAATACATCAAGTGGCGAGAAACATTATATGGCGAAGCGCTGTTATAACTGTGGAGAAATGAATCATGTTTCATCAATGTGTCCGAAACAAAGTCGAAAATGTTTCAATTGTAATAATTTCGGCCATATTTCAATGGAGTGTCCAGAGAAGAAAATGGATGGTGGACCCCGAATTATCCCGAAGTCTGACACGAGCAAGCCCGAAAGAACGCGATCATTGTCATCGGGCAACATTCGGAACACATCGGGAACGGGATCGGCTCTGCACGGCTCCGGCAAGCAAGCTTTCTTCAACACGACCGCACTTAACGACGGCGGCGCCACCAGCAGCGATGTTCAGAGCGACCAACTTCACGACGAAGTTTTCTTCGTATCAAGCGACGTGAACTACTCGGTGAATGTGACTCACGAAGTTAGTGCGGCTGATGTCAAGGCATTGGTCTCGAGCGCGGTGATTTGCTCTGACGGTGACAAGAATGGAAAGATGGCGTCTAAAACAACAAATGGCGGCCACACTTTCGACGTAAACAAAGCTAACTTCGGTACGTACGAGTGCGAAGTAACAAAGTCAAAACATCACGATGTCGGCAATAGGAAACTGAAACCAGTGAAAATAGTTAAAATGTATAACAAAACGACGAACGCATTAATCGATTCGGGAAGTGATGTGAACTTAGTGTCTGACGAGTTCTGTGATGAGTTCGGTACGCTACAGTGCGACAAAAACATGGACA
>NW_027412942.1:0-2160 GCF_025370935.1 Choristoneura fumiferana | reverse complement strand
GAAGACCAGATATGACCGGAAGTCTAACCAGACGAGATTTGAGGAAGGATCGTTGGTGTGGCTACATAACCCTATGCGAAAAAAAGGGAAGTCCCCGAAATTATCACCGAGTTGGGAAGGGCCGTACAAAGTAGTCACTAGGATCAACGATGTCACATACCGGATACAGCGTAACGCGCGTAGCCCCTGTAAGATTGTTCACGTTGATCGGTTGGCCAAGTACCATGGATCTAATGATGCTCGGGACGAGCATGTCTTAGGAGGGGGCAGTGTTACGACGGTGGGTTAGGTGCTAAGCTTTGATCATGTTTTTCGACCCCTTGGAGACGTTTTCAGTAGGCTGGAATACTGTTTCAGGCCGTTTCAGAGGATGCTCTATCACATATTAGTTTATCAAAATTTCACCCAAGTTGCCGTTGTTTTCAGGCGCCTGAAACATGTTTTCAGTCCGTTTCAGGCCACCCTCTATCCGATGACGCCATAACCTGAAAACCCGTTTTCAGGCGTTTTCAGGACCCCTTATGGGCCTCTCAAGTACATTTCAGTATATGGCGAAATTTTCCATAGGAGTGAAAGAGATAGCACGATTAGAAAGAGACAGCTATACTGAGAACATTCGAGAAGGTGTGTGACAAGGATAGCCTATATGTGTGAGAGAAACAGACTGATGATCCTGTTTCCGGAATGTTCTAGTAACTGTGTGAGAGAGATAGCACATGAAAGAGACAGACACTCTACTCGTTTCCGGAACATTCGAGATGTAGGTATGACGTCCTAGCTGGACTGTTCTCGAACTTTGTGGACCGATTCACCGGGGGTATATAAGCCGGGTGAGGTTGCGGCGGAGGAGAGTTTCGAATGCGATACCGAGCGATAAACATCGAAGAGAATCAAAGCGACTTGTAAGTGAGTTTTAGAGTGCGAAATTACTGTGAACTGTTTTTAAGTGTTTTGTAAAGTTAAGTAACAGTGTGAAAATAAATCCTACTCTTATTCATCGGTGTTAAAAGTGCTTTTCAATCACGAACCCACCCCACGAACGTAACAGTATTTAACTATGCCCAAGGACAACCTGACCAATAAAATGGTTGCCGAATACGTATTTACATAAAATTATAGTGGGGAGTAAAGTACTGGATAGATGATGGAAAAAATTGTCTAGACTTTGCCCCCCTTACTAACTACCTAACTAACTATACTACTACTACTACTAGTTACATTAGTTTATAAGCTAAATTTATACCTACTACGTTTTTGGTCAGAGAATAAAGGCTTTATTTATTTTATTTAAACAAAACAACCTCAATTGGTGTCTTAAATATTGAAATTCCCCCATTAAACTATCTAAACATTTACATTTTACTAGTCTAGTTTGTATTACAATGATAGATAAGTAAAATGTTTAAAATCCTTGAATGTACCAAATCTGGCAGCTGAAGTTTGTTTACATTTAGTTAAATACCTATCCAAACCAAGTATAGGTTAAGTTCAATATTTTGACCGTCGATAGGTATCGATATTTAATTTTTCGATAATCATATACGTGCCCAGAATCGAATTTAAAGCCCCATGGACAAAGATAGTCTGTAGGTATAAACGACAGTGCCAAATTTTATGACTCTAAGGGGCTGTTTCACCGTCCATTGATTAGTGTTAACTGGCGGTTAGGTGTGATGCCGTCTCTATTTGTTTTGTTCGAATAGACGGAGACGGCATCACATTTAACCGTCGGTTAACGCTAATCAATGGATGGTGAAACAGCCCCTAAATCCAGCGGTTGCGATTTCAAGACTTTATCCCGACCCGGGAATATCGGAATAAAAAGTAGCTAATATTTTATTCCAAATGTAGCTATATAGCTATATACATACTTACCATTTTTTTTTTCATAATCCGGCCTACCGTTTTAGAGTAAAGGAGTACACACACATATTTGCAAACTTTCGCATTTATAATAAAATACAAATATTATTTATTGCACACCACAAAGCAGTACAAAAATATTAATTCTATTTTTTATTTTATTTTGAATATTAATAGGATAAACTTACTTTTAGAGCGACGATGTTAAAGCATCACTTATTTAGTTATCACAAGTTATTTGACACACGACCGCGCACAGTGATCAACAAGCGACTAATGAGTGAGCAAGCGCAGTGC
>NW_027412941.1:0-2228 GCF_025370935.1 Choristoneura fumiferana | reverse complement strand
TAATAATGTGTTAAAAAGCATGCTTGCTTGCTTGCTGCACCATTTCTTGCATAATCACATGCTTGCTTACACGATTGCTTCCACGCTTGCTTGCATGATTTAATGCATGCTTGCTTGCATGCTTGAATGCAGGCTTGAATGCATGCTTACTACTAGCACTATTTCTTGCAAAATTTCATGCTTGCTTGCATGCTTGAATGCATGCTCGAATGCATGCTTGCTTGCACTATTCCTTGCATAATTACATGCTTGCTTACATGCTCACTTACATGCTCACTTGCATGCCTTCTTGCATGCCTGCTTGCATATTTGTTTGCCTGCTTGTATGCCTGCTTGCATGTTTGTTTGCTTGCTTGCATGCTTGCATGCTTGCTTGCATGCTTGCTTGCATGCTTGCTTGCATGCTTGCTTGCATGCTTGCTTGCATGCTTGCTTACATGCTTGCTTGCAGCAGAGCTTGCAACATTCCTTGCATAATTACATGCTTACTTACATGCTCACTTTCATGCTTGCTTGCATGCTTGCTTGCATGTTTGCTTGCATGCTTGCTTGCATGCTTGCTTGCATGATTTCTTGCATGCTTGCTTGCATGCTCGAATGCATGCTTACTACTAGCACTATTTCTTGCAAAATTACATGCTTGCTTGCATGCTTGAATGCATGCTTGCTTGCATGCTCGAATTCATGCTTGCTTGCACTATTCCTTGCATAATTACATGCTTCCTTACATGCTTGCTTGCATGCTGACTTGCATGCTTACTTGCACGCTTGCTTGCATGCTTGCTTGCATGCTTGAATGCATGTTTGCTTGCATGCTCGAATGCATGCTTGCTTGCACTATTCCTTACATACTTGCATGCTTGCTTGCATGCTAGAATGCAGCTTTGAATGCATGCTTGCTTGCATGCTCGAATGCATGCTTGCTTGCACTATTCCTTGCATAATTACATGCTTCCTTACATGCTTGCTTGCATGCTGACTTGCATGCTTACTTGCACGCTTGCTTGCATGCTTGCTTGCATGCTTGAATGCATGTTTGCTTGCATGCTCGAATGCATGCTTGCTTGCACTATTCCTTACATACTTGCATGCTTGCTTGCATGCTAGAATGCAGCTTTGAATGCATGCTTGCTTGCACTATTCCTTGCATAATTACATGCTTCCTTACATGCTTGCTTCATGCTGCTGACTTGCATGCTTACTTGCACGCTTGCTTGCATGCTTGCTTGCATGCTTGAATGCATGTTTGCTTGCATGCTCGAATGCATGCTTGCTTGCACTATTCCTTACATACTTGCATGCTTGCTTGCATGCTAGAATGCAGCTTTGAATGCATGCTTGCTTGCATGCTCGAATGCATGATTGCTTGCACTATTCCTTGCATAATTACATGCTTGCTTGCATGCTTGCTGCATGCTTGCTTGCATGCTTGCTTACATGCTCACTTGCATGCTTGCTGGCTTGCTTGCTTGATTGTTGCTTGCTTCTTTGAAATGTTAATGGTTAACGCGAGCGAAGCCGCGGGTAAAAGCTAGTCGATTATAAAGCCGTGGTGGCCTAATGGTTTGACGTATGACTACTCCAGCAGAGGATCGTAGGTTTCACAAACGGGTTGAGTTTTTCTAAATTCATGTGCGTAGTTACATTTGAAATAAATATTAAACTTACCAAGAATTCGAGAACAAAAATTTCGTATTTTTCATACAAATATCTGCTTAAGCCTTGTAGTCGGGTTCTCTAAACACTGGGATATCCGGTCATCCAAGTGTAGTGGAAACACACTCAATCATATTGTTTATAAATACGTTATGGGTGCCTACCTCCATAGGCAGCGTGTCGGCGGGTCGGCGGCGCACGGCGCCGTTATGCGTGTCGTCGTCCGCGTCGCCCGCCGCGCCCGCGCCCGGCCCCGCTCCCCGCCCCCGCTCCCGCCCCCGCGCCGCCCCCAGCGCCCGCGCCCAGCGCTCGCCGCCCCTGCTCGCACCTCGCTCACCTCGCTGCCACACACAAAAGGCAATCAATAATAATATACTGTATACACATTCAATTCACACAAATTTGTAAAATAAAAATGGGTAAAAATGGTTAAAATTGATGTGGTTATGGAGGAGCGCCAAAGTTCGCATACTTTTCGCTAGTCATACTGTAATGTTTACAAACAGAGTACAGTTTGTTTTAGTGTTTTCCCCACTAAACCTTAATTTTTCTATAATTTTTAAATGGTCATC
>NW_027412940.1:0-2224 GCF_025370935.1 Choristoneura fumiferana | reverse complement strand
AGAACTCGCACAATTCTCTTGTGCCGATCCCTGCACCTACAGATTAAAATTTATTTAACTTCAAAATATCCATCTAACTAACTTACTGTGCGTGCAGTCATTGGAACCTAATAATAAACTGGTGTAAGTTAGAATTTTTCTGTGTGAACTTCCCTTTACCACATTTTTTCGTTACGTTATGTACAAAATACGTAGCATTTTGTAAAAATGTAACGTAATCGTAACGAAAGTGTAACGTATTTTATACAAAAAAATCGTTTATCATGGTGAATAACGACATTTTGAACATAATAACACATGCCACTTACATGGAAAAGATTACCCTATAGTATGAAAAAAACAACCAGTTAAAAATAATCACTACTTACCCTTAAAATCGAACAAGCACTTTCGACGTTTTTTCGAAAAAAAACCTCCGCGTCACTTTTGATGGCTGTTTGTCAACAAACTGATGAGATTTATTTATCTCATCGATGTTGCCCTATTAGAGTATTAGTTGCCAGTGTACAAAACAAATTTCTACTGAAATTGGCGTTAAAGGTAGCTTAATTAAGCGTCACCTAAGTATTCGTAACGAAAACGTAGTTTTTTTGGCACGTGAAAAGAAATAAATATAAAACATGAAAATTATTTGATTATCATGATTCCGCAATCGGTAGGACTATCGTTATATCATATAAAATTTTGTTTAAACAAAATCATGATCATGAGAAGTTAAATAGCATGAAAATAATAAGGTATTAAGTACTCGTGGTCAAAAAAAATTAGTCAATTTTCGTTACGTAATATATTTTTTATTATTTATTTTAAAAGGGTTTAAATCAATTATCTCATTTGCGACCTTGAGAGTTTATATCGTGTCATATAATTAAAAAAAATTAAACCTCTAGGTGTTATCAGTTTTTTTTTATCAGTGTTCCAAATTTGAAACGTCCAAATTGGTCAAAATTCGCGGCCTTACCCATAAGCTTAGCTATCTTAAGGTCGCGGGTGAGCAAGGAAATTATTTTAGTTCATTTAATCATTTCGTCGTGTGAGATGTGGGTCATAAGTGTTAGGTACTAATCTTCATTTAAAAACTTAATTTAATAATAGTTTTAATTAAATCTATAGAGAGACAACAACGTACTTATTTAACACGCAGTTCATGGTTGGCTTTCTGTTAAAGCTCGTCTCGACAAGGAACCACAGATTGGTTCAAAACAGGGCCGACATACCTTGATTTTGACTATCAACACATGAATGGTCCGTGAATCTTATTGAAATAATTCTGTGCATGTTTCACGTAAACACGACGGCAAAGGACTCGTGTTGTAGCAAACAATATATTATATGTCGTACAAGACCAACTTTACGAACACCACAAGAAACACTGACAAGAAGGGTGCAGCATGTTATGTTATATACCTATCATTTACTTGAGTTGTGGAGGGACTTACTCGTTTCTAGATTCTCAATGCGCATACAAGGTGTTAATTAAATAAGTGAAAACCTCAGACACCCCGAATATATTTTTTTCATTTTAATTTAGTTCATTGCATTAATTTTCGAATACCTTCATTATTTTTTAAATATTCGCGAGTTTTGCTAATTCAGTAATTTTATCCAATTTCTAACTACACTTTTTTGTACATTTGTACTTATTTGTCAGTTGTGCCGCCGTTTTTAACCCCCAACGCAAAAAGAGGGGTGTTATAAGTTTGACCGCTATGTGTGTCTGTCTGTCTGTCTGTGGCACCGTAGCTCTTAAACGGGTGGATCGATTTGAATGCAGTTTTTTATTTGAAAGCAGATTTTCTAGCGATGGTTTTTAGACATGTTTTATCAAAATCGGTTCAGCCGTTTTTGAGATATTGAACTTTGAAGTGACAAGGTGGGGGTTTTGCAACTTTTTCTTGGTTAGGTTAGGTTCTAATTTAGACTTCGGTTACACGCTCACTCTAGGGTCAGTTCGGTTCATCAGTGGTTTTGTGTCATTCAAATCGGATCACGAATATTATTAAAAACATTTGGCTGCGGTTACACTCTAATTCTCTTGTAATATTCACAGAATGACGACAGAATTGGTGGTAAGACCTTGTGCATGGTCCGCCCGGATTGCTACCACCATCTTGCTCGCTAATCCTGCCGAGAAGCAGCAGTGCTTGCATTGTTGTGTTTCGGCGTGCAGAGTAAGACAGCCGATGAAATCTTAGGCCCCATCTTAGGCCTCTAGGTTGCAACG
>NW_027412939.1:0-2246 GCF_025370935.1 Choristoneura fumiferana | reverse complement strand
CAAGACGAAAGTCATGTCTAATGTCCATGTTGTACCAACTCCCGTAATAGTCGGAGACTCTGCGCTCGAAGTTGTTGACGACTATGTATACCTGGGACAAACGGTCCAGTTAGGTAGGTCCAACTTTGAGAAAGAGATCACTCGTCGAATCCGACTCGGCTGGGCAGCGTTCGGGAGGCTTCGTAGTGTCTTTTCGTCCAAATTACCGCAGTGTTTGAAGTCAAAAGTCTTTGACCAGTGTGTGTTGCCAGTGATGACATACGGATCTGAGACGTGGGCGCTAACGATGGGCCTCATGAGAAAACTCAAAGTCACTCAGAGGGCTATGGAGAGGGCTATGCTCGGGGTTTCTCTGCGGGATAGAATTAGAAATGATGATATCCGCAGTAGAACTAAGGTTACCGACATAGCCCGAAGAATTGCGAAACTAAAGTGGCAGTGGGCGGGGCACATTGCTCGCAGGACTGATGGCCGATGGGGCCAGAAGGTTCTCGAATGGCGTCCGCGGACCGGGAGACGAGCTGTCGGTAGGCCTCCAACAAGATGGAGCGACGACTTGGTTAAGATCGCGGGATCGCGGTGGATGCGGAAAGCACAAGACCGGTCTGAGTGGAGAGCCTTGGGGAGGCCTATGTCCAGCAGTGGACGTCTTTCGGCTGACATGATGAAGTATCGATACCTCAGTGGTATCGTTTCATCCCAAAATTGAACGGTCCGCGGACGCCACTCGAGAACCTTCTGACCCCATCGGCCATTAGTCCTGCGAGCAATGTGCCCCGCCCGCTGCCACTTCAGTTTCACAACTCTTTGGGCTATGTCGGTAACCTTAGTTCTACTGCGGATAACATCATTTCTGATTATATCCCGCAGAGAAGCCCTCTCCATAGCCCTCTGAACGACTGAGCTTCCTCATGAGGCCCATAGTTAGCGCCCACGCCTCACATCTGTATGTCATCACATCGCACTAGTCAAAGACTTTTGACTTAAACGGACGATTTGGACGAAAATAATTTGTATTTGTATCCTTTTTCCTCAGCTGTTTCGTCTCCGGACTTGAAATGGAAGTACCGTCGACGATGGCGTTCCAGCAGAACTTCGCCGATGGTGCCTGTCTCACCGTGGCCTGGTCGAGCGGACGAGTACAGCACTTCCCCATCGTTTACTCTGACGGGTACTAGGTTTTGGAACCGTTTAGGACTGTTCATTAATAAAAAGGTTAGGTTATTTTGGAACTGGTTTTTAAATATACAGGATGTCCCGAGGCTATGCCACATGAAGGAAAAGTATCTTAAGCATTGCCGATAGAAAATTTTGCTGAAAGGCTCCATTTTAATTTTTAAATTGATTTAAACTGCAATCAAAGATTGTTTAATAATTCCCTGTCTAAACCGGGAATTGAACCTAAATGGTTAAAAAAAACAGTATTAACTTTCTTGATATTATAAATGTAAAGTTTCTGACGTAACGTGAATGTAAATTTGCTTTCTTATTACTTTTACTTACGATGACTTATTTGACATGATTGAGCCTCATGAGCGGTATTGTAAAATTACGGATAATCTTTTTTACAAATATCAGTTCAAATTGCTTAAAATCAATCTGAAGTCTTTTTTCAGTAAAATTTTCTATCTGCAATGTTTAAGATAATTTCCCTCCATGTGGCACAGCCGTGGGACACCCTGTATACAAGGTGTTAATTAAATAATTGAAAACCCTAGACAATCCAAAAATATTTTTTCATTTTAAGTTAGTTGATTGCATTTATTTTCGAATACCTTCATTAAAATATTCGTGTGTTTTGCTTAGTCAGTAATTCTACTTGATTTATAACTCTATAGTTGTAATTTGTTATGTTAGAAGAAAGTCAAACTGACAGCAAAACGGCCAGTATTAAGTTATCTAAGTAGTATGCTACTTTGATGAAACATTTAATTGGCGTATGCATTCGTAATATTTAGACGATACATAAACATGTTAGAAGATACATGTTTATACATAAACACAGCCTGATTTAAAACGTAGGGTAATCGATTCTACGCTTGATTCTGAGCAACCTACTTTCTGATTTTCAGTTATTTAATTAACACCTTTTATAAACCCTCTTGTTCTGAGAGGAGGCCTGTGCCCAGCAGTGGGACGTATATAGGCTGGGATGATATAAAAAAAGGTTTTTTCAAGCGCTCCAGGCGGGATTCGAACTAGGGGGCTACTACGTAATTCGAAAGTCGAAGTTCGTATCGTACCGT
>NW_027412938.1:0-2241 GCF_025370935.1 Choristoneura fumiferana | reverse complement strand
TAAGATCTTTTTTAAGGAAACAGGTATCCTAACCCTGCCGTCGCTTTATGTTTTGAAATAATCATGTATGTAAGGAAGAACATATGTGATTTTCCCACTAACGTCGATAAGCCAGAGGCTACTAGAAACACAGGGAAGCTTAAAGTTCCATCTTACAGACTGGCTTAAACCAAAGAGTCGTTTCTGGGAAATTCCAAAAAATATTATAAATGAAACGGATTCAAAATTCAGATCTATTGTCAAGAAGACATTAATATCTAAGGCGTATTATAAAGTTAATGATTATATCATGGACAGGGATATTTGGAAATAATTCCGATCCGCATTAGCGATCCCTTCAAATAGCGAACCTACTGTGTTAAAAATAAAGTTGTGTTAAATACTTGTGATGTACGAGTATAGATATCTTAATAAAAAATCTGAATAAAAAACAGAGGTTTTTCCGAACCGGTGGTAGATTTTTTTTGACATTCATTGCTTGTTGTATGCCTAAATTGAAATAAAGATATTTTGACCCATGTCCCAGGCAGCACACAAGTCATATAACTGGCCATGTGTTATTCCAGATATCCAGCTATCTAACATGCCAAATTTCATGACTCTAAGCCCAGCGCTAATTAGTTCAAGATTTTATCTCTATCCCGTGGGAACATCGGGATAAAAAGTAGCCTATGGGGCTGTTTCACCATCCATTGATTAGTGTTAACTGGCGGTTAGGTGTGATGCCGTCTCTATTTGTTTTGTTCGAATAGACGGAGACGGCATCACATTTAACCGTCGGTTAACGCTAATCAATGGATGGTGAAACAGCCCTAAGTGTTATTTCCGACGTCCAGTTACCTACATACCAAATTTCATGACTCTAAGCCCAGCAGCGGTTATTATTTTGAGATTTTATGTTTCAATCCAGGTTATAAAGTAAACTTTTCGCCAAATGTCATCTAAATCCGTCCAGCCGTTTCAGCGTGAAGAAGTAAAAAAAAAAAAAAAAACATACTCACAAACTTTCACATTTATAATATTAGTAGGATTGTATTGTAAATAGTATATGAATTTAATTTATGCACTGTTAAATGACGATTGTAGGTGCCATGCATATATAATTACCAGATTGCATGTATTTTCAGTTGGCAAGTTTTTAATATCAACTGAATACCTCGAGTACGTACACGCGTTCCTTAGTGTCTTAACTGGCAGACAAAATAGTCATTTTTTAGGGTTCCGTAGCCGAAATGGCAAAAACGGAACCCTTATAGTTTCGCCATGTCTGTCTGTCTGTCTGTCTGTCCGTCCGCGGCTTTTCTCAGGGACTATCAATGCTAGAAAGCTGTAATTTTGCACGAGATATATGTAAGCTATGCCGACAAAATATAGACGTAAATAGGGCTTGCAATCCGGATAACCGGATATCCATATTATCCGGATATCCGCCCATTTTCAAATCCGGATAGGAAGCTCTTCATTATCCGGATAATTTGGATAATTCGAATATCTGATATTAAGCGCGCGCTCGCGCATTGTGAGAGGTTAGTGTAGTGTATGCATACACACAGATACATTTCTTTTTGTATTAGGAAGGTTTACATGCAATACTTATTAGTTAGGTTCATTCTTAACATCTTGTTTGGTAGTGGCGATGATGAATTTTTGGTAAATGTGTATGTAAGTAATGTATGTGTTTATTTTATTAATATTATTATATTTTATGTATTTTTTCAATCTTCTATATATTTTTTACCTTACACTACAAACACCTGCTTTGATCACCTTTTTTCTTGATTCTATGTTAAAAGGTCGAATAACAGAGATCGCTTTTTAGCGATTAGACCCCTGTTTTCTCGTCTCCTACCCTACCTTTTATGTTCTGATTTCATTTTATAATGAATGTTTTTTGGTGTTCAATACAATACGCTTTGTATTGTATTGTGTTATTTATTCTTATAATAGAGCAAGAGCCCGCAAGAGCCAGACCTTCGTTATAGTATAAAGACTGAAAGTTATTTATATATACCTAGTACTAAGACAGGTAAGAACGATCCCCAAATATGAAATTTGGATATTGAGGGTTTTGGAAAATATCATGCATCATATCAATCCCAAACGCCATAAATTTGACCTCAAATTGTTTATACCATTAAAACTCAATTTTTTATATAAATTTGTTCGGATTGATATCAAAAATCTCTTCCTTTATTGCCAGACACTTTGTAGGGTTGCAACTCCTGCCAGCCATGTTTACAA
>NW_027412937.1:0-2293 GCF_025370935.1 Choristoneura fumiferana | reverse complement strand
AAAACGACCACTTGTATTACGTACACTCAGAAATATGACGAATTGTAAATACGTTCCACCCGAAATCATTTGTTTTGGGCCTACATATTAAGTTAAGACTTGATTTAGACAACATTCACTTATTGCTTATTTAATTTTGCTCCTAATTTATAATGGACAATATTCCATTTGGGTTTAATTAATTTATAACAAATAGTAGATTGTACAACAAGAGCATAAAACGAGCCATTTTACCCGAGACGTTCATGTAGCCACCGAGCCGGTACGGCGAGGGTGGATAGATAGACACGTCGAGGGGAAAATGGGTTTAATGCTCGAGTTTTACACTCTGCTTTTCACTTCGATTGCGAGGAGATGAAATAACAACAGTGGAAACATACTTAACTTACTAGGTACCTTTTATTTTTCATGCATTGCTAATAATTATAAATATTTAGTTTTCTTGATTAATTTGATTGATTTTTTTAGTTTTATAGAGATAAAAATTATTTAAAAATATATAGAAACTTTTTTGTTTGTGGCTGTTTGCTGTCTGCTGTGGCCTGATTTCTTGGTCTTAGACGAAGATTTTATTTATGCACTAGAGCATAAAAAGTAATTTTATGTCGCCTAGACCCAGCATAAACACGAACTTTACGAGCATGAGAAGTGAAAAATAATTTGGTTGTAAATATTTTTCAGCACAATTACATTTTGACAAAATTCACGTTGATATTCATTTTGGTTCAAATTCAAACTGGTCAATTCAAGTGGACGATTTTCCATTTGCACCAAATGACATTAATCGTCAAGAGGATATTAGGATATCATCTACCCATCTCCATATTGGGCATCCGCTTTCAAACTCTGGAACTACTGAACAGATTTAAAAATTCTTTCACAAATATTTGGACATTAGTCGTGCGAAGGATAGCGATCATATTAATCCAGATAAACAGAGGCTACTTTTTATCCGGGATAGTTCAACATTCTCGCGGGATGCAGACAATTTACAGGCAACAGACAGTTTAGTATTTTAAGGGGCTGTTTCACCATCCATTGGTTAGTGTTCATCATCCCAGCCTATATACGTCCCACTGCTGGGCACAGGCCTCCTCTCAGAACAAGAGGGCTTGGGCATAGTTCCCACGCGGGCCCAGTGCGGATTGGGACTTCGCACGCACCATTGAATCGCTTCGCAGGTTTGTGCTGTGCAGGTTTCCTCACGATGTTTTCCTTCACGCAAAGCTCGTGGTAAATTTCAAATGTAATTCCGCACATTTATTTCGAAAAACTAAGAGGTGCGAGCCGGGTTCGACCCACGACCTCAGCTTGAGAGGCGATAGGTCAAACCACTAGGCACCACGGCTTATCATTGGCTTATTATTGTTAGTGTTAACTGACAGTTAAATGTGATGCCGTCTATTTGTTTTGTTCGAATAGACGGAGACGGCATCACATTTAACCGTCAGTTAACACTAATCAATGGATGGTGAAACAGCCTTAAAATTTAAAGGTTGTTATGACTAGAATGTAACCATGACACATACGTTATCAGTAAGCGCGAGTAATAATAGATTATAATGTATTACGTCTTTATTTTAATTAAATGTCATTAAAGAATCGTGTAGATGTCGGCGGCCGATCGTAAAATCCGCCAGATCACGAAATTCCTAGGCATATGTGAAATGCGCCATTTCATGAATTGGCTAAGGGACATCCGCCATATCGTTCAAAACTCACCGTTTAGCGATTTGCTAGTGACGTTTAGGCAGATCATGAAATTCCTAGGCATATCATGAAGCGCCGCCATTTCATGATTTGGCCAGTTTAGGCAGATCATGAAATTCCTAGGCATATCATGAAACGCCGCCGTATCGGTTCTGGCACTTCGCGGCCGCTGCGCGGCACGCTCGCTTCGCTCGCTCGGCTCTTGCGTCGTGATCACAATTAATACTAACCACTCTCGCTTCGCTCGTCGTACCTATTTTTTTCTATATAATAAATAACAACTAGTGAATACTTTATTTATCAACAAAATACTAACCTCTAAAATACGGCAGACGTCATGGTTTTTTCATATTGTGCACAGAATCCGTTTGATTCACATAAAAGACGGAGCTGACGTTTAAAGCTTCTTTTGCACTTCTATTTTGAATTCAATCACTAGTTTCGGTTTAAGGATCATTTTCTTGCGACGCCGATTTTTCACGCGCTAAACAAACACGACGGTCAGCTGGTCACGCCGCCATTGCATACGCAGCGCCACCAGTGGCCAAAAAAGAAACTATTTTACGATGTGCCGGTATAGAGT
>NW_027412936.1:0-2300 GCF_025370935.1 Choristoneura fumiferana | reverse complement strand
GTAAACATAACATTTAAATCAATTGCTAAAAAAAATATTCATTTTTGTTTACGAAATGATCCTATAAATCCCTACTGTTTGTTGCTTAGAGAATATTTCCGGTAGGGCGGATATTTTTAGAGGGTAAGTATTGGCAGGAAAAATTTTCAGCTTTTATTTTCTTTACTACTGCTGATGGATCTTTCTTCTTGCCAAATTTTACAATATAGGTCAACGGAAAGTATCCAATATTTTCCTTTTAAAGATGTGTTTTATATGGTTTTATAAGAACCACGTAATATTTAGTGTGAAACTTAGTATTATTGGATATAACTATATAACATAATATATAACATATAATAACACACACACACACACACACACACACATTGCTATCGTACTTTTTACGTAGATCTGTGCTATGTAAGGTTATAGCACCAACATTATGTATTGCTAAGGTTAAACCTACATAATTTAAAAACACCTAAAAATACCACGTTGTTTAGGATCACTTTACGAAGGTTCACACAGACATCTATTTAAATAAAACGCTTTATCAAGGCCTGACCGAGTTCAAAACACTTACATTATTTTATTGCATACATTTCAGACGGGTTTCGACGTTGTGTCGTACCGCTACGAACTAAAACCGAATTTTCATAACAAAGTAGTAAAACTTTAGCTGTCCAACGCTGCCAAATAACTAACCATGTTTACTACGTTTAAGTTCAACTTTTTAACTGAATTTGGCTTATTTAATGTAACAACGGGACAGCGGGGTTTTAACATTTGACCGAATTACGTTAGCTCGAAGATGCGATTGTCCGAATTAACCATTGCCTGAATTAGATATAGCCGGTACTTACTTAATTACGACTTCTTTGAGTGTTTTTGGCAAAAGCACTTAAAGAATCGTTAATCGCAAAAGGTTAGACTTAGTTCAGCGCATAAAGACTTGCCATAGCAATTCAACGTGGGAATGCTGCCTGCGTGATGGGCATTCTACCTAAGGGTCCAAATTTAGATAGTAATTTTTTGTTTAGCTATTTTAAGTTAGTTTTAGTTATGTTAATTTTATACTTAGTCCCTGTTTTTATACCTACTTTTATTGTTAAATAAAAATTTAATTGACGGTCTTATATATTTCTAAGGTACGTAGAAAAAATACACGTTCTGTATATTTTTACAGTACATTTTTTTATCTTCGAGACACAATATTTATGGCGCATTTTAGACGTAACATTTGTAAGGGTCATGAGACACTGTGTTACCAGAATTAAAGTAGAACTATTCTCACAAAATATCCTTTCTGCATTTAAATTAATCTTTGAAAACTGGAAACTCGTATAAAAGCAAGAGTGATTTGAATAAAAGGCGAAGTTTTGGAAATTTATTGAGATAATCCACTTTATTTCTCGGAAAATACTTTGGTGAACTCATAAAACTGGGGCTTCATTTTTACGTTGAGCGAAAGGGAGCCACTTATGTGAAGTTAATGCTGTGTTCCTTTCAGACGTTGTAATAACTATAAAAAATACGAGACATGGACATAACACTTGAGATTTAGGCAAGGGTCGAAATTAGCTTTATTATGATGTTTTCAGACAACATCCTAGCAAAATTAGGCTTCACTAAGTAACTGATTATAAATTTTAAATCCTTACTTATTTTATAAGTACAAAAGTAACTCTATCTGTCAGTCTGTCTGTTGCCTCTCCACGCTTAAACTGCTGAACCGATATAAATTTAATTTTCTATAGAAATAGTATGAGACTCTGTGAAGGACATATACGTATAGGATGGTATTAGTCCTGAAATCGCAGACAAAGTCGCGAGTAACAGCTAGTATAACTAACATAATTTTCGGACATGTTGAAACTCAAAGGCGTGAGTATGAATTCGAACTTTCCTTTAAAAGCTATAAGTAGGTCAATACGGAACGGAACGGGTTATTGTTAAGGTTAATAGGCAAGCAAAACTACTTCATAATGAAATAGAATCTGACAAAAGCAATAAACCAACAACCCTACCCAAATAATGTTGCTCGATAACATTCGTAAGAGATAATAAAAATCGACGTTATACTATTTACGTTAGCTTATATCGCTAAGTCATGTAAAGACAGACGGGTTGCTGTGAGCAATTTATTGTTGAAAGCAAGTAAAAAGAAACAGTTGAGCAGCAGTGAATTGCCGCAAATACCCCTTCTCCCACTCTGAAGCAAGCTTTAACAAGTCGTATCACAGTCTCTTTCAGAATAACGGTTTGTCGGAATGTAACGATGTTTTCACTTGGGAAAGTTATTAGGTTTATTCAGCTAA
>NW_027412935.1:0-2327 GCF_025370935.1 Choristoneura fumiferana | reverse complement strand
AAGAAAGAATTAGTATTGAATATTCTATGAATAGATTTCAATGAAATGACATTCGATAGATAGTTAATCAAGTGGCACCCCTAACTTTGATTATAATAATTATATTCTGCCTAAACATAGATACATACTACTACTACTATTTCATCGACTAAAAATGTTGCCAATTTAAAGTATAACCGTAGGAAAGCTTGGCTAGTTAAATTCAATTTTTTTTCTTATATGCCCTTATATTCAAAGTTGGCCAGATTTACTTGTAATAACAATTATTATAATTAAGCTTTTGAAAAACAAGATAAGTACTTTGTTAGTTAAGTTTTAAATTACGGAAGTTAAGTGTGCCAGTTTGGTAAAATAATTAATAATTTACATACCTACTTAGTTCCTAAACCAAACCAAAATTAAAGCTGAAGTTGTTTACTTTTGCGAAAAGTAAAAACATTTTTGATTTATAATTTTACTTTTTTTATTTTTTTACTTGTAGACTTGATTCATATCTCTAAATACTGGAGTATCAACCGCCTACATCTAAATAATTCGTGAAAAATCTGTGATTTCAAACAATCCCGTTATTAATAAGCATGTGTCTTCAATCAATATGAACTTCCCCTATTTTTTTACAAATAAGGCATATAAACTAATTTGCTTTGCACCGTTTGGCTTGTGACATGACGCTTGATTCATTTAGCTTTACTCTGAAAGATAACCATCGATACACTTCAACCATTTTACCTGCTTCTGCAAGCGGAACCTGGTGTTCGTTAAAACAATTATCCTGACTCTAAAAAGTGGCTACTTTGTATGAAGCGACGTTTATTTTAGGAAATAATAGGTTTTTTTTTATAACACCTAAACTGATTTTGAAGCATGCAAAATGAAATCCAGTGCTGGCACTATTCTATAAATATAACCATTTGTTTTATTTTTATGATTTTTTTTCTGAAATTTTCAACTTTGATTGCTTCTCCTGTAAAATTCGAAAAATGTCGCTTAATACAAATAGCCTTTCACCCGTCGATATTATGTTTGATTGATCCCATGAACTTATTAAATATTTAAAAGTTACTCTGTAAATCATCCAATTTAGGAACACAATCACTTGTAGTTCGCTCATAAAGAAAACCTCCAAAGCGGCTACTAAAAAACAAAATAAGCACTCATCATCATCCCAGCCTATATACGTCCCACTGCTGGGCACAGGCCTCCTCTCAGAACAAGAGGGCTTGGGCCATAGTTCCCACGCGGGCCCAGTGCGGATTGGGAACTTCACACACACCATTGAATTGCTTCGCAGGTTTGTGCAGGTTTCCTCACAATGTTTTCCTTCACCGCAAAGCTCGTGGTAAATTTCAAATGTAATTCCGCACATGAATTTCGAAAAACTCTCAGGTGCGAGCCGGGGTTTGAACCCACGACCTTCTGTTTGAGAGGCGATAGGTCAAACCACTAGGCCACCACGGCACTGCAAAATAAGCACAAAGTAAAGTAAATACTTTACCAAAGGTCATCACTTTTTGAGTAATAAATAACTAATAAATTAAATCTTAAATAAATATTTTCTTCATATTGGCTGGACCTATCACACTTCTCACTGTTTGCTTTAGTTCTGCTTTAGCTGCTGGCCAGGGAGCTTTGTTGATTGGATTAATAATTGATTTTAAAAAATTCACTCACAAATAGACCCACTATTTCATTTTACAATATTTTATAACATTTTCTGTAATACAAACCTTGTCCTGACAGTAATGACAAAAAAAAAAAACACATCTTGCATGATGCACTTATAAAGGTACATTCTGCAACTAGTTTTTAGGATTCCATAGCATATATGGAAACTTCATAGTTGACCATAATATCTGCCCATCTAGATAGATCTACACAAGAACAGTTTAAGCTAAGCCACGGACAGATGGACAAATTTAGGGTGAGTACCTCCCCTTACACATGAAGTGGAGAATGTTTTTCATTTGATTACATTTATAGTTATACAATATGTATAAAGTTTTAAAGCAATCCATTGGCTTAGAAAAAATAACAATGGTAGCAGATATAGTAACAAATTTAAAAAGGAAAACTATAAAGTACCTATGGCTTTGTAGGCTTTAAAAGTAATAGTCAACCTAAACTAAATATTAAATACTTGCCATATCAGTATGGAACCCTACATTGTGCGTGGCCCAAAATGCGCTGACTGGTTTTAATTGCTTTGTTTACTCTACTCTTATAATACAAGAATGCGGAACTGCAATTGGACCTGTGGAATGCAGGCAACACAACTTCTAGTGTATTATAATGGATTCCAGTGGCTTAAAGGTCTGTGCAGCCAGGAT
>NW_027412934.1:0-2349 GCF_025370935.1 Choristoneura fumiferana | reverse complement strand
TATTCTCGAAATGTATCCGTTAAAAGTAACAAGAAGACACGCAATTATTTTGTTTACAAAAGCTAATAAATAATACATAAAAACTATTTTACCTATTTAATAATTACTTATCTTACAGCTATTGTTGAATAGTATCACCTAATCATTAGAGATATACTCGTAGATATAAATAAATAAATAAATAAATATCATGGGACACTTGACACAATTGACCTAGTCCCAAACTAAGCAAAGCTTGTACTATGGACACTAGGCAACGGATAAACATACTTATATAGATAAATACATACTTAAATACATATTAAACATCCAAGACCGAGAACAAACATTCGTATTATTCATACAAATATCTGCCCCGGCCGGGATTCGAACCCGGGACCTTAAGCTTCGTAGTCAGGTTCTCTAACCACTCGGCCATCCGGTCGTCAATATATGAATAAGAAAACATTCTGATAAAATAATAACTATTGGCTCTGTGCACGACATCAGCGCCACCTAGCGTCCTCAACTTTTTGGCTCTGATGCTCTGACGTTTTGAAATTTTATCGCGACATTGTGACAAAAATCAAACCTAGAACGTATTAATCTTCTTTATATTATCTTCTTCTATCTATATATATAAAAATACAAGTCCTGATACATTCATTACTGACTCATCAACGCCCAGCCCAAACCCTTTGTGCACGACTGTGCATATATAACCTTGTTTTCTATGTATTTTGTTCCTTTTTATGATTAGTATTGTCTTTGGATTGCTAGAATAATGTCAATTGAAAAATAAAAGATTTGGTTACAAAATATGCTAATATTGTCTCTATTTTAATATTAGTAGACCAAATAATGGTCCTTCGAGCCAGATATACTCCGATAACGGAACTTCTTTCGTCGGCGCAAACCGACAGTTACGTGCACTATATAATGAAGCCGTTGCTGACTATGCCGCTAATGAAAAAATTGAATGGATCTTCATTCCCCCCTCTGCGCCGTTCATGGGAGGGGCCTGGGAGCGTTTAGTAAAAAGCGTTAAATTGGCCTTAAAGGTTACCCTCCGTGAACGAGCTCCGACCGACGAAGTGCTTGCCACACTCTTGGCCGAAGCCGAAGCACTCGTAAACGCGCGTCCGCTCACACACGTGTCGCCCGACGCTGCTGACCCTGAGGCCCTTACACCGAGTCACCTACTACTGGGATCTTCCTCTGGTCGCCCGATACCGGCCCAGCTCACGGATGCAGACCTCTGCAGCAGGAGCGGATGGCGCAGAGCTCTGAGACTTGCGGATCATTTCTGGCGCCGCTGGGTGATGGAATACTTGCCAACCCTTGCCCCGCGCCGTGTCAGAGGCCTCCCGACTCCAACAATTTCGATTGGAGACCCTGTCCTCATTGCCGATGGAGATCTACCGAGGGGCACGTGGCCACGGGGCATAGTTTCACGTACATTCCCAGGTCGAGATGGAGTGATAAGAGTGGTTGACATAAGGACTGCCGCAGGGACGTTACGTCGGCCCTTAAAAAAAGTTGTTCTCTTGTAAAATGGGGGAGGATGTGCACGACTGTGCATATATAACCTTGTTTTTCTATGTATTTTGTTCCTTTTTTATGATTAGTATTGTCTTTGGATTGCTAGAATAATGTCAATTGAAAAATAAAAGATTTGGTTACAAATATGCTAATATTGTCTCTATTTTAATATTAGTAGACCAAACCTTTATTAACCTAGAAAGCTGAAATTTTGCACAGAGGTTCCTTTTATGACATGTACCTACACAAGTAAGAAAGAATTTTTCGAAATTCGTCCCCTAAGGGGTGAAAAGGGGGGAGAACGTTAGTATGTAAAATTGTTATTTCTAAAGTTGTGACTATGAAATTTGGGGAAAACATTCTTCAAAAATATAATTGAACACGTATTTCGCCATTTTGAAAATTCTACCCTTAAAGGGGGGGTGAAAGTTTGTATGGGAAAAATGTTATTATTGAAGATATCATTATAAAACTTTGTAAAATTCCTCTTAAACATAAAAATAAATACGTGTTTCACTGTTTTTGGAAATTCTACCTCTGAAGGGGTAAAAAGGGAGATGGATATTTTTATAAGAAAAAGATAAAGATTTTCCTTCGAAACTCCACACTTGAAATACACATACTTGAAATTTGGAATATATATCCTTAATACGTGTAGACGCGCACTAACAAAATGACGTTTTGATATTTTAGCAGTTTGATCGCACCTTTATATTGTTTTTAAATGAAAACTAAAATAATAACAAGCGTAACAGGTGGTTGCGCGACGGGCCGTGCATCTGATAGTCCTATGATATTCACAAGATTATTAAATATCAATGTGACAAC
>NW_027412933.1:0-2357 GCF_025370935.1 Choristoneura fumiferana | reverse complement strand
ATTATGAGGCATCATTATAAAGAAGTATCGAAATCGGTTTTGCGTGGTCATCCACTGTGTAGGGTTTCAAACTAGTGTACAGGGTGTTCGGTAAGTAAAGGTTATCTGGCCATGCCAGGAAAAATCATCCTAAGTCATGGGTGGCGAACCTTTATGGGTGAATGTGCCAATTTTTGTGAAAACCGTAATAACCTGGAAAACCTGGCTATGACGTGCCATCATAGATTGTTGACATCGTGGTTGCACGAATGAGTATCAAACTATTAATTAAGTACAATTATTTAATTATGAATTCGATTATTGGTGACGTGCCCGGATTTTTTTTCGCGTGCCATAGAGTTAAATGTTTGGTAAAATTTTAGGTTTTGTAAAAAATCATCTATGTATATTTTTTAAGGTAAACATATTAGATTTTGCAGAAATAGATTTGCGTTAAATCTCAAACACGCCTGATGGTAAGTGAAGATGTGGGCTAAGATGGAACACGCTTGCCTCATAAATGCCCATTCACTCTTAGATTTGCAGACGGCTAGATTGTTAGCGATCAAATTTCTAAATCAAAGAACACACACGCAGGCAGGAATTCCACTCTCAGCTGTCCGGATAATAAAGGACGAGCGAAAACGCTTTGAGCGAATTTTAGGGATGCTGGGGGCCTACCATGATCTTTTCATAAACGATCCAAACGCAGAGCAGTTCAATTTAGGCACCTAAACTGAATCGTCGAAATTGGTACCACGACGTTTATTTCTCAGAGCTGAGTCTCAATCCATACTAATATTATAAATGCGAAAGTAACTCTGTCTGTCTGTCTGTCTGTCTGTCTGTTACGCTTTCACGCAAAAACCGCTGAACCGATTTGGATGAAATTTGGTACAGAGATAGAATAGACCATGGGAAAGAACATAGGCTATCTTTTATCGCGAAAAAAGGCTTTAAGGGGTTGAAATAGGGGTGAAAGTTTATATGGTGGAAGTTCGTCGCTGTTGGAAATAAAACCATGAAACTTGGCATTTAGGCACTTAATAAGAAATAAGTCGGTATGTGTTTTAGCTTTTTTGAAAATTCGACCTGTGAGGGGATGAAATAGGGGATGAAAGCTCATATGGAAGGTCGTCATTATCGAAGATAAATCGATGTTTCTTTATGAAACTTGGTATTTGGGCACGTGATAAGAGATAAATAATTGTTCGAGCGTTTTTTTAAATTCTTCTTCTTCTTAAAACCGGTTAAAATCGACTCGAACTCGCGCGTCAAGGGTTCCGTGCATAGGTATTTATGAATATCAAGTGTTAGCAGAGCCAAGCTCATAAGCAAAATGTACGCAATGTGGGGTCATTTTACATGGCTTATTAACATAGACAGTCAGACATGAAAAATTATGATTTTCAGATTTTTCTTACTTATTTTGCTATAAAGGGAATAAAATTTGCTATAAGAGCTTCCTTTATACAAAATTTCAAGTTTCTAGGACAGCCGAAAGTACCCTATAACTTTTTTTGAGATTAGGGTTTTAATTTCAACTCGATAAATACTCCGCACGTTTACGGGATAAAGGGTCTTGACAGACAGACGGACGGACGGACAGCAAAGTCATCCTATAAGAGTTCAATTTTTTTCTTTTTGAGGTACGGAACCCTAAAAAACATTTGTTCCGGCTCTTTTCAAATTTCGACATTTTCATACCTACTTGAAAATATGGGGATGAAAGTTCGTAAGGAATTCCAAACAAATTTACTATAATATAGAATATGTGTAGCAATGCTTAGTAAGAATGCCGTCTTAATTATAATCCTACCCTCCTAACTTACAATACAGGACGTAAGATGTCAAGAGCTCACTATGAAGAATTAGTCCTTTTGTGTTGGCAGGGTAGAATACTTATGTTTTACCAAAGAATGGAAGAACAAAAAAAATTAGTTTAGATATAAAGCAATGTATTAAAATAGGTTATTTTCAGTAAACCGTAGAAGTTTCTATGTGCTATTATTGGCAGAATAGGTACCCTAAATAAATTAAATACTTTCCAAAGTTACTATTCCACGCGGACGAAGTCGCGGGCAAAAGCTAGTGGTTTACAAGTGAATGAAAGACCGATATTGTCTCTGGTCCGAAACTGAAACGCTAAGTCGCGAAAGGGATGCCGCTATATGCAAACCAAATATTGTATACTAAAACCTCTTTATTTTGGAAAACCATAACTCTATGTCATTCCGTGTTCTTAGCAACCGTTGTGTTGATTACAAATAAAATGTTTACGCTGTCACTAATCCACGAGTCTCTTTTCTCACTGAAAAATTAGTTTTATCAATGAGGAGTTAAGAAGCACAATGTCGTGAGTACCTATGAAAAGTTAT
>NW_027412932.1:0-2365 GCF_025370935.1 Choristoneura fumiferana | reverse complement strand
TTTAAATTTATGTAATGGTTAAGTTACAGAAATACGTTACTTTAACTTCCCTTAAAAAAAAGCCTGGGTGCCGGTAGCCCAGTAACACACTGTAGATAGGCAATGCTAATATATCGATACTGTGGAGTCAAAGTTATCGATACTATCAAAAATTCGATATATCGTTGCAACCCTACCTGTCAAAGGACGCCGCGTGCGAAGGTAAAGCCATAAATCGCACGCGGCATCCTTTGACAGAGGCGGCGCGTGTCAAAGCGGCGGCGCGATACAAACACCGGCCATTTGCCGCTCGGCACGGCTGCCAAATTAGGGGTTTTCCCCTCAAATTTAGGGGGTAAATAACTGGGATGGGATATTTTTAAGGATTGTTGGGAAGTTTTGCTTTTTATATTTATTTTGTATTTCTTATATTTCACATTATTTCTTGATAAAAAAAATAAAATACAAAATTATTGGGCCTGGGGTAACCCGATCTAGCCAGTCAAATTTGATGACTCAGCATGACCCAGCAGGATCGTGAGGTAGACGACTATTGTTCCATACCTGCTGGCTCGTGCTGAGTCACCGACTTCGAGCTTTCAAGGGTTTTGCGGTCGGTTCCATTTTTTGTTATTTTTTTTGGAGTCGGTTTTACTTTCTTCTTAAAAAAATATTTTTATACGTATTAACCTGTTGAACCTAATAAGATTTTGCATTACCTGCAGCAACGCATGCTAAAATGTGGTATAGTAGTTAGGTTATATTAACATATATATGTTTTATCCAATATAGCTTCCATCGAAAATAGCCTAGTGTGTATTTCTTTTCAGACTGTTCCATATGGGTATCAAATGAAAGGGCTCGAAAAATAGAATCTTCACACGAAAAAAAATCAAATCCAATGTCGCTGCCATCACAAAAGCAAATGTAATCGTCTGGACCATAGTTCAAAAACGGAACCCGTATAGTTTCGCCATGTCTGTCTATCTGTCTGTCCGTCCGCGGCTTTGCTCAGGGACTATCAATGCTAGAAAGCTGTAATTTTGCACGGATATATAATGAAAACTATCCCGACAAAATGATACTTGTACAATGAAAATTAAAAAAAAAAAACATTTTGTGGGTACCTCCCATAGACGTAAAGTAGAGATTTTTTGTATGTAAGTAAGCCGGTGGGTGGAAAATTAAAAAAAAATCTGGATGGTAAGTATATCAAACTTACAATCCTGCCTGATGTCATTATACGACATGTTGCTGTGTGTGTAATCATTCACTTCATTCTTGTGGCACTACCTATACTAACATGTTTTAGGGGGATTTCCAATTAATTATAGCAATTTTAGGGGTTTTTAACTTAAGTTTTAGGGATAAATATTTTTGAGAGTTGGTAACTGCGCTCGGCCCGCGCGCTGTTTGTGACGACGGGCGACGGGCGCGGGCCCGCGCACGACCCGCGCCCGCGCCCGCGTTCTGTGTGAAGGCTTCCATATACCGCCATGCAAATACGCCCGTCGCGGGCCCGCGCACGACCCGCGCCCGCTCTCTGTGTGTGTTGCCCTTAAATGGCGCCATTTCACGATATGCCTAGGCATTTCGTGATCGCGTGGATATTACGATCGGCCGCCGACATATATAAAACAAATACGAAGTTAAAATCATCCTCTGTAACTAACATAGTGCAGAAATTCCGTATTTACGTAAAAAAAAATCAAAAAAATTCAAATGATTTATTCAGTAAATAGGCCGCAATGGGCACTTTTACACGTCATTTTTTTAAACTACCAGCGCTTTCGGAAAGACCATTGCCAAGAAGAATGCTCCGCAAGAAACTTGGCAGAACGTATGGTGGATAAGAGGATTAAAATTTGCATTATCGCCCCAGATAAATTTTGCATTTACTTTCACGCATCACGTTCACCCATCTTTTTCCTGCGAGAAATTGCTGTATTCTTGGATAAAACTATCCTATGTTCTTCCTAGGGTCATAGCTGTCTCCATATCAAACTTTTTATAACAGATATAGGTACCCACACACAATAACAACATATAAAAACCGGCTTACCAAGTCGCGGTTCGCTAGCTTGGTTAGTTTTCCTTTGCCCAAACCCAGACTTATTATTAGTTTAGACTAAAGTAGAGTAAAGTTAGTATCGGCAACTTTACGGTTGCGAAAGTGATGGATGACTGGCCTAATACAAAGTTACTTACGCGTTTTTAGGGTTCCGGAGTCAAATTGGCAAAAACAGAACCCTTATATTATAGTTTCGCCAGTTTGTCGTGGCGTCTGTCTGTCTGTCCGTCCGTCCGCGGCTTTGCTCAGGGACTATCAATGCTAGTAAACTGCAATTTTGCACGGATATTATGTAAACTGTGCCGACAAATTGTG
>NW_027412931.1:0-2381 GCF_025370935.1 Choristoneura fumiferana | reverse complement strand
CCTATTCCCTTTACGTTTAGTATTGTTATTTGCTTGAACCAAATAAAAAAATAGTAGAATATTATGGATTTATTTTGTTTCAATTTTAACCTACCTAATTGACCTTATTTTATAATAAACATTTAGGTACCAAAATTAGGCATAACGTTAGTAAGCAAAACAAATATTATGATAATTCAATATTAGACAATCCAATGTTAGTTAAAACGTTATTCGGCTATATGATGATTAGTTAAAATAAGAATCGACAAAGTGAGTTTTCGATAAAATAATATTCGGCAAAACAAGAGTTATGCAAATGATATTACTTAACATTATTCTGCTATATGATGATCATTTATTTAATTATTTATTTATTATCAGAAAACAGTCGTTTACATGATTAGTATGATTAGTTAAAATAAGAATCACAAAGTGAATTTTCGTAACATAATATTATACAAAACATGAGTTAGGATCTAAACATCATTTGTAATATGGGTAAGGCCGCGAATTTTGACCAATTTGGACGTTTCAAATTTGGAACGCTGATAAAAAAAAACTGATAACACCTAGAGGTTTAATTTTTTTTTATTATATGACACGATATAAACTCTCAAGGTCGCAAATGAGATAATTGATTTAAACCCTTTTAAAAAAATAATAAAAATATATTACCGTCCAAAACGTAACGAAAATTGACTATTTTTTTTGACCACGAGTACTTAATACCTTATTATTTTCATGCTATTTAACTTCTCATGATCATGATTTTGTTTAAACAAAATTTTATGATATAACGATAGTCCTACCGATTGCGGAATCATGATAATCAAATAATTTTCATGTTTTATATTTATTTCTTTTCACGTGCCAAAAAACCACGTTTTCGTTACGAATACTTAGGTGACGCTTAATTAAGCTACCTTTAACGCCAATTTCGGTAGAAATTTGTTTTTGTACACTGGCAACTAATACTCTAATAGGGCAACATCGATGAGATAAATAAATCTCATCAGTTTGTTGACAAACAGCCATCAAAAGTGACGCGGAGGTTTTTTTTCGAAAAAACGTCGAAAGTGCTTGTTCGATTTTAAGGGTAAGTAGTGATTATTTTTAACTGGTTGTTTTTTCATACGATAGGGTAATCTTTTCCATGTAAGTGGCATGTGTTATTATGTTCAAAATGTCGTTATTCACCATGATAAACGATTTTTTGTATAAAATACGTTACACTTTCGTTACGATTACGTTACATTTTTACAAAATGCTACGTATTTTGTACATAACGTAACGAAAAAATGTGGTAAAGGGAAGTTCACACAGAAAAATTCTAACTTACACCAGTTTATTATTAGGTTTCCAATGACTGCACGCACAGTAAGTTAGTTAGATGGATATTTTGAAGTTAAATAAATTTTAATCTGTAGGTGCAGGGATCGGCACAAGAGAATTGTGGCGAGTTCTGTGTTCACGTCCTGCTACATGCATAGCGTATTTAAAGTGAGAGACAAACGGAGAGATTCACTTACCTACTTAGTTCATTTGTTACCTAAACTTAATAATCATAATAATTTATTTCCAAAAACATCTTTTTACATTGTCCACTTAACTAAGATACTACTTCCTAAATTGGTAAAACCTGTGATTTAGGGTTTTGGCCATTTCTTTGAGGTATTTAATAGCTTGTACAGTCGAAGTCACAAGCATGCTCACAACTAGGTGGTAGGACCTTGTGCAAGGTCCGCCCGGATTGCTACCACCATCTTCCTCGCTAATCCTGCCGTGAAGCAGCAGTGCTTGCACTGTTGTGTTTCGGCGTGGTGAGTAAGACAGCCGGTGAAATTACTGGCACGTGAGGTATCCCATCATAGGCCTCTAGGTTGGCAACGCGTCTGCAATACCCCTGGCGTTGCAGATTTTTATGGGCGGTGGTGATCTCTTACTCATTTGATCGTTTGCCATCCAGTCGAATAAAAAAAAACCACATCCAAATTCGTTATGCTTATAAATGTGCACCTTATTGTCAGTGTTAGAGAGGCATGTAAAGATACACTTTTGGAAAGATGTTCGTCAACTAGAGGGTACTTCTACTTCCACATTCTCATGTTTAGCTCTATAGATCTCATATAGGACAGATTTAAGATCAGTATCGTCAGAAAGTTCTAGTAAAAATAAAAACTTCACTTTATTATATGACATGTATTTTTTTTTCATACATACGTTATCTAATGGGAATTTTTACCAGTTTGATCTAGGCTTTATAAAAATTTGCGTTACGTTTTATGGTAACGTCACGTATTTTTTTTATGTTATTTCTATGTCACATTGGTTAAAATTCGCGGCCTTACCCATATATAGATAAAATTTATAACATTATATGTATTTATTCCCAGTTTAAA
>NW_027412930.1:0-2389 GCF_025370935.1 Choristoneura fumiferana | reverse complement strand
GTAAAAAGATTTGAATAAGTAAACAGTATTGAATTGATTGGCTGAACAGTTATAAAAAAGCAGAGACAGACTCTACAGACGTCTACAGAAGACGACATAATGTAACAAAAGAAACACTATTACAGCATAATACCACGCATATATGCATTATTTATGAAAAGCCAAGAATTGCTCAGCGAACTATGGATAAGGCTATGCTCGGGGTTCTCTACTGGGTTCGAATCAACGTCAAAGTCAAAATATCTTTATTCAATTAATAAGGCGCAACAAGCACTTACCAATGTCAAAAAAAAATCTACCACCGGTTCGGAAAAACCTCTGTTGAGAAGAATCCGGCAAGAAACTCACGAGGTATATATATATTTTAAACAGATTTACAATATTATTAAATATATGTTACATCACAAGTATTTAACACCACTTTCGTTTATCGTTCGTTTTGCAGGTGGTAGACCCTGTGCAAGGTCCGCCCGGATTGCTACTCATCTTGCTCGCTAATCCTGCCGTGAAGCAGCAGTGCTTGTACTGTTGTGTTTCGGCGTGAGAAGTAAGCAGCCGGGTGAAATTACTGGCACGCGATGTATCCCATTTTAGCCTCTTGGTTGGCAACGCGTCTCCATACCCTGGTGTTGTGCAGATGTTTATGGCGGTGGTGATCTCTTACTATCAGGAGACCCATTTGCTCGTTTGCCATACAGTCGAATAAAAAAAAAGTGTCAATGAGCAGGCCCGAAAAGTTCTAGAATAGACACCGCGGATCTACAAGTGCAGAAAAGGACGTCCACCGAGTTGGACGGATAAACAGGTTAAAGCCGCAGGTTCACAGTGAATACAGCAAAAAAAAAATCAACCGAAGCAACTGGAAGTCTATGGGGGAGGCTACGGCTGATATGACGGTGATAAGTACGCATATATGTATTAAGAGCATAAACACATACATACAAAACTGTGTAAGCTAGATCAACACCCAGTCGGAAGTAACTTCCCGCACTTTCACCCTACTAACTATGACACAATCTGACGCCATCTTTGGGGCCGATAAAAAACGAAAAGCGATCAAAACTGATTCAATTGCTTGGCCAATTTATTATACACCTTATTACCGTTACATACGGTACTCGTGTGGCCTTTAGTGCTATAATGATGTTATAAAAGTGAAACGTAATGCTTCGAATGGTAATCGACGCGTAGGAGTGCCTTTAGGAGATGCAAATTCATTGTCTTAATAAACTAGCTACATAGGAGGCATGCATTACTTCCTGTATGCATTGTGGTAAGACAACCATCGGAAGTGTAAGGTGGTCTACTCGTACGTAAATAGGTTAGTTATACTTTACATAAAGATGGCACAAATAATTTTAATTTTTAATGAAGCAGGCTACACTTTGATTTGCAGGTCTAACTTACGTGTTTTTATGAAAAAAAAAAAGACCAATAACTCAATAATTTTTTTTTGGTTAATCAAGAGTTGAATAAATAACTATCGCGACAAACTAATAGGTACTCGTACTGTTTATTACATAAGCTCTTTATTGGTTAGTTACTTGTAGCATAAGATAGACTAGACTTTTTAAGTGTTTCACTGAAATATGAAGATACAGTTGTGGTCATATAATTAAGAACGATTTTTTATAGAGAAGATTTTTTCAAACTGACAAGTGTTACTAACTGCATGTATATTTTTGTACTTCTCTCGGTATCGTAAAACTTTTCCGTACTAGCGGTAAATTCATTTATACATATAATTGGCTAAAAAATAAATAGATAAACTTTATACATTACATCTAAACCTAGTATTACTACTTACTGGCTGGTCATATAATTAAGAACGCTGAATAGTTTATTTTTTATTCAAATTTAAATAGAGAACGGACCGCCGCTTTGTGGTTTTAGGTTATTATTCGAATAATTTTGGCGCCATTTAGTGCCGTAATAGTCTTAAAGGCGATTGCTTCATATAAAAACAATGGGGAAAAATAAAAGTTGTGATAAATCTACAAGAGAAGTAATACTAAAACTTCGCGACAAGAATTGGTCGTATAAACACATCTGCAATGTTCAAAAACTATGGTTTTCCACGCCATAAAGCATTTTGCCACGTATCAAACTACTTCAAATGTTCCGCGTGTACCTAAACAAAGAAAGTCATCTCGTCGAGATGATCGAAATATCGTTCGTTTGGCAAAACAAAATCCTTTTAAAGGGTCTAATGAGTTGAGAAAAGAATATTTTGGCGAAAACAACCCTTCAGCAATCTCGGCACGCACTATTCGAAGGCGTTTGGTAGAAGAAAAGTTGCACGGAAGGATAGCAAGGAAGGTGCCTATGTTGAAACGGTGTCATAGGCAAGCCCGGCTTGCATTTGCAAGAAGATATGAAAACTGGACAG
>NW_027412929.1:0-2399 GCF_025370935.1 Choristoneura fumiferana | reverse complement strand
TGAAATTTGGCATGTTGTTATAATATAACGTCAATGAAAACCACGATGTAATTTTAGGGAATTCCAAATCCCGGAATTTCAATTCAACTACTGTATCTAATGATTTACGCGTGCGAAGTCGCGGGTAAACGCTAGTTTAACATAAAATAAGCTTATTCTGTAACTTATAGCTGTTTGGTTGGCCAAAAATAAATATATTTTGTAAAATCTGGCTTTTTCATTTCAAATGCCAGGTCTACGCGGGCGAAGTTAGTAAATGCTTAAATTAAATGAATGTTGTTGACCTCAATGATACTGCTAGATTAAGGGAGCACCGATCATCTAGCGCTAATAATCTGGGGTGCTACTACGAAATTGGAAAATCGAAGTTCGTGTCGTTCCGTCCTCTGACGCTTATACTATTTAATACAAAAGTGAGAGGGACGGCACGATACGAACTTCGATTTTCGAATTTCGGAGTAGGCCTCTGGATATGTTTGTTATGAAAGAAGGGAGGGTGGCTTAAAATAGGTCGGTAAGAACGCTCGCCTTTTTGGGTATTTTCTTGTATTACTAAAACAAATGCATATTATAAAAATTTAACGTGTATACGCAGTAGAAATAGCTAATTTACTCATCATTTAAAAACTTGGACTGGCCGCTCAATATTTACGCCGTACTAGTGTTTATACCTTGTTTTTCAGAGACGACTTCGGGATTTTTTCTATCGAACGAACTACAAGTACTTAATCGTCTTTCTACAACAGTGTATGATTTATTCTTATTCTTATTTATAGAGTATCTTCTCCATTATCTTACATATAGTTTTACTCACATGTATGTGTGTAATAGGTACACACACATTTCTACTATATTCCAAAACCCCATATTTATTTACGCTAACGTGGACCCCGTCTGGTCTCCGTGGACCTCTGGGATTCCACCTGGATCACTTTGGAACCTCTGGATTAAATGAATGCGAAAAAACTCTGTGCGAAACTCAATGTGAAAAAGTAGTACGATAGTAACTCTGTGCGCTCTTAAGAGAAGTCTTCGTTCCATTCACCATACAAAAGTAGCCCGGTCTCATTTGAAACTAGGCAACAGAAATAGATGAAATTTTGTAAGTATGGACTAGACGTAATTATCTATGCCTGTGTTTTTCAGATTTTCATATAAATGTGTAATATCAGAATTACAGGAGCTCAAAAGTCGACAAAAAAAAGATGTCAACTTTGCACGAGAATTACAGACTAATAAAGCATTTTTACAAAAATCGAAAAAACCACAGGCATAGAAAATATAATGAATATCTTGATTGTAAAATATCATTGATTTCTGTGCTATACTTTTCGTATAATATGAGGACAACGAAACCCAAAATTCAACCGCCCAAATCTTGAAAAGCCTACAGCTATCTCGATATAAATTACGGACGTCGTTGCGGAAGGCATGGGGGGACCGGCTGCGAGCGCTTATGTCACGAGCGATAAAGACAGCAATATCCCAAACGAATACCTAACGCGGCCGCGCGGCCGGCAGGGAAACTTCTCTTAAATTAAATGAAATGTCTTTGACCTCAAAAATACTGCTATATTACTAACTGAAACTTGCAAAACAATATCGTTTACAAATAGGTTTCTGTTCGGGAGGTTTCACGTAATCCTAGAAATTAATCTAGATACCAGAATGCTGAGATTTATGGGTCGGCTACTCGTAGTAAGGTCGATCTGATAGAAATACCCAATTTACTAATGGGCGTTTAAATGTTGGACTCCAATCAATAAGGTCCATTAATTAAGGAATTAGAGGTCCACAAAGCCTCATTCTAAAGCTGGACGCGTGACGTGAAAAGGATATCGTCGTTTACTTTCTTATTCGGTGAAAAAGGCTGTTTCTATCTAGTTTTATGTGCTATATACGAGTAAGTAGACAACCACTTTTTTGAGAAACTGAATGAATGTCGGAACCCGAAAGTAATTAAGTAAAAGTTTTTTTTATTCGACTGGATGGCAAACGAGCAAGTGGCGAAAGGAAAGGCGAAAGGAAAATTATATTAACACGTTCATTGCCCGACATTATGTTGAACTTACGTAGATGGCCAAATTAAAAATTCGTTGTTTTTTTTATTCGATTGAATGGCAAACGAGCAAGTGGTTCCTGGTGGTAAGAGATCACCACCGTTCATAGACACCTGCAACACCAGGTGGATTGCAGATGCGTTGCCCACCTAGAGGCCTAAGCTGGGATACCTCATGTGCCAGTAATTTCACCGGCTGTCTTACTCTCCGCGACGAAACACAACAGTGCAAGCACGCTGCTTCACGGCAGGATTAGCGAGCAAGATGGTGGTAGCAATCCAGGCGGAACTTGCACAAGGTCCTACCACCTCCAAATCGATTAATTAATTATTGCCGTAA
>NW_027412928.1:0-2077 GCF_025370935.1 Choristoneura fumiferana | reverse complement strand
TTTCATTCAATGTCCTATGTTACAAACGCTAGTAGCTTCAAACAAGTGAGACAAAATAATTCAACAACTCACGACAGAATAATATTTTATTTGCTGAAAGTAGAATCTCCTTTGAAGACTGTGGTCGTTCCTGGTAGCGAACCTTGGATTGTATAGTCCTGTTTTGGCTATTTATACCAACTATTTTAATGGTAAAAGGCTTTACCAAATACTTATCTTTCATAACTAACAATGCAAGTCATTTTGACTAAGACTAAGGCAGATGCAAGTCAGTGGCTGACCGGTACCAGGTGATCCGGAAGTTACTTATTAGTCGATATGATGAACCATTGAAGTTACATCTACGTACTACTGAAGTTGGCTTTGTTACTGCAGGAGTATTGTGATCACGGGTTTGATCCAGGAACAGCCTCAGGCTATAATTGACTTCCCTTTGAAATGTCCTCTCATATAACATAATGATATGTTTTATTTCCTAACAAGGAAAGGTAGTATGCTCCTTCAGGGCTAACGCAGAGGAGGCAACATCCAGTTCGGTGACGAAAGCCACTTTCAGGGGCGGGGAGTGGGCCTCTGAACTTTAGCTGCGGTATAAAATACCTTCTTCCACACGAACATATCATAGACTATAGACAGAATGACCTATAAGAAACTAAACTTTAATAACTTTCTTCATTCAACCTTCTTTTGTCTTTTCTTTATTATTTAGTTAAATTATATAATAATATTATAGTAGAGCTTTTTTTCCCATTATACTAAACGAACTAAAGGGTTACTTCCTCGGACACAACGTAGGTTCCTTATTCTAGACCGCTAGCGATCACTTGGCCAATTTTATGACTTAAACAAGGTAAATCAACTTGAGTTAGGTTTAGGTAATTTTGTAGGTTGAGGACCCATAATAAGGTAATAAAATAATAATATATTAATAAATAAATAGGTAATAAAATATTAGTTCAGTATGTAGGCATCGATATAGGCTTCGGGGTAGGTAGGTAGGTTAGAAATTAAATAAGGTAGGGAGGATTCGTTACAATTTTCAAAGCTGTTAACATATATTTTTTGACTAAAAATGCAGCGTAACACATTTACTGCACATTATTCTATTTAGTACTACTACTCGTAGTTTTACAATAATGAATCGACGATAGTTAACGAGGTGCACTAAATAAAGCTAGACATAACGATCCAATTTATTTGTATTTGGCTAAAGCCCTCGCCCTCGCAATATATTGCCACTCCAGCGTCTCTCGCGTCGAGTGTTGTCCTGAAATCGAGCTTCCTTCAGTCGCCGACAAAGGAGAAGCCAAAAACGAGAGGCCTTTATTAAATTCAGACTTAGATTCGGAATAAGTGGATACCTCGTGGTACACTCAAATATATTCTGTATTGAAGAACACTTTATTATATCCATTAGGTACGTACTTAACCACAAAACTCAACATGGCTTCAGGTAATATCCAACGTAAAGCAAAATTCTGACATAAATGGACTCGAAATTCACATCGGCTATAAAAAAATAATTAACAACTTCCATATTTTAAAACATCAATTAAAACTCAATTTTGGTTACGTTACTGGAGCATAAAGTTAAGTAATAAGGCAAGGCTTCTTTGTTGCCAGCTTTACTTTTAAAAAGAAAGTTACAAAAATTGATCAAATTAGCGAAGATCACAAAGGCCAATTATTTCACAAAACAACTTTTGGGTGGGTCTGCCGGGAAGGGATAAGTGCGGTCTTCTACGTAAGGTTCCGTAATACACACTCGCCAAGTTCTGCCCGACTCGACAAAGTTGCGGCTTTTATAACTTGGATATTAAATTGTTATTTAACACGACGTTCGTGAATTTATTTAGTATGGTCCCGTTCGAAGTATTATAAAAAAAAACATCTGCTAAGTTTCAGTGCACAATGTAAGTTTAAAAACATTGTTATATTCTTACTCGTACCGTAAGCTTGATAGGAATTTGCTCGTGTACCTACTTATTCCTTAATAGTTGCTTATTTTAGACAGAAATCTGATAAAATTATGCGCCATGTCGAAGAGGCAGATGTTTATAAAAGTGCTTGAGCAGAG
>NW_027412927.1:0-2492 GCF_025370935.1 Choristoneura fumiferana | reverse complement strand
ATAATTTGAAGTGGATATCTTCAACCGATTGAGCTGAAATTTTACACGCATGTATACTTAAATCCGATGACAATGCAATATTATTATAACATGGAGTTGATCTGATGATAAAGCTAGCGGGTGACCATAGGAACTCTGTGATAAACGACACGACCACATCGAGTTTGGACTCGTTTGTCGTCTTGACGAGTACTTCGGTAACCAGGGGCATAAAGTAGGTCTCTAGGTGCAGCGTTTTGGGCTGTGCGTTGATATATCAACAGTCAGTTAGTCAGTTTATTATTTTAATTTTATATATATAGACAGTGCCGGATTAGCCCATAAGCAAATTAAGCGATTGCTTAGGGCATCACGTCTTGGGGGCACCATAAACAGCAACAAATTTTTTTTTGTTAGCACATAAAAGGTAAGGCTGTTTGAAAATCCGCTCGCTCGTGCCTCCCCATAATCTCTATCGTATTTCATAAATATAATATTTCGTCGTAATAAATACTTATTTAAAATATCGATAAGGGGGGGGGGGCATAGGCGTGCATTGCTTAAGGCATCAAATAGTCTTAATCCGGCTGTATATAGATTATCTCGAAAACGGTAAACATTTGGACTAAAGAAAATTAGCTTAAAAGTTACCTTTTATTTATTTTTTTAATTTAATTGACAAAAACTTTTTATTACAAAAGTCCTCTCCGAAAGTCCGAATGCATTCTTTGTTCTACAACCTGAATTCGTCCGTCTTAAGAAACGTCAAACTCATCCAAGCAATCTTGCAACGTCGCCTTCAATGTAGCAAGTGAAATTAATCCCTCTGCCTTTTCTGATAAGGCTTACATTCATATTCGAGCATGCGTATGTGAAATTGTGGAGTTAGCTGTCAAGTGTCAAGCGTTGTGGAGTTTTGCCGCTAGCGAAATTCAACTGTAATAGAGTAAAGACTAGGTTCAAATTTCGTCACGTATTCTTTCTATTTGTTTGTGTGGTGGGATCAGTGTTTCTACGCACACGTAAATATTTTTATTAATTGTGGAATATGGCCGCTAGCGAAATTCAACTGTAACTTAGTAAAGACTAGGTTCAAATTTCGTCACGTATTCTTTTAATTAATTTGTGTGGGTGATGATTTTATTTGTTACACAAACAAATAAATAGTTCGGACATTCTTTGATGGGGATTTTGTTTGGCAATGTGTATCTAGTGCTTAGGTACGTTAATTTTTCGTTAATTTCTCAGAACCATAATATCCAGCGTAGAGTAATAGAATTATTATTGTTTAAAAAACCAAATCACATGCTTTAGTAGTAAGCCTGGCTGACTTCTTCATAATTATCAGACACTGGGGTAGCATTTTTAGCCGAATTACCAATAGATACCTTAAGACTATTAAATACATACAAGCTCAAACACGGCTAAGTTATGTTGTTGTTGCTTGGATTTCAGTGTCTACCGCTTCCGGCTCGCTCCGTCACAAGTTCAGCACGATGGTATCATATTGTATTATCTCATCAGAACTACTTAAACATAATTGCCAAATATAGTGTCAATACAACACTTAAAAAGTGAGTGAAAAATTAATTCCAACATTCCGTCACATCTGTAGGTATTCGAACCTACATATATATAAAGAAAAGCTATACATACATGCATACATAGATAGTTACAACTTTACAAGTGAGCCTAATAAAAGTGAGTTAAAAATAGAAAATTCCTTTAAAATATTGTGTAGGTAACTAAGGCTAGTTACTAGTATACACCTTGTCCCTAATGTAAGTAAGACGTGTGTAAGTACAAGTGTGACCACTTCCCGAAAACAAAGTTTTATTTTCTATCTAAAATTGTACCGTCGTGCACTCAGCAAAATTGAACCGCTGAAATATGAAACTGTACGTGTACGTACACCGGAAAACCCTAAGTATACACGGTTACGTGCCTAGTTTCCTAACTACATACTTTTACACAAAATGAATATATGAATTCGCAAGTTTCTCGAACATTAAACATCAGTGTTCCAACGAGTTCGGAACGAGGTAATTTTTCAAGCGCAAATTTTGTAGCTGGGAACAGTTTCGAAGATAAAAAAAATGTAAGATTATAATTTCAAAGTTCGGGGACGAAAACCTTAAGATCTTGTTTTATGAAAGCGGACATTTTACGCAATATTGAAATTTAAGGAATGCCTTTTATTTATTAACCAATTTACACCATTAGGTTGAGTTTCCAGCAAAGATTTGCAAGGATGCGATGCGAGGAATTTGTTTTTCAGGAACCAATGAAACCTATCCTCGGACCACAGCGCAGCTCTATAATAAAAACAGCTTAACGAAGCGATTACCTACTAAACTCAACTCAGATGTTATTCGCTTGGTTTTGCACTGGTTGGGAAATATTTAATTCATGAATTACGCTGAGACGACTGTGAGAGCTTCCTATGTAATGTACAGTTGACCAATTTGATTTCTAGAAAGCCCAGAACACTAGAAGTGACTTGCCATCATGCT
>NW_027412926.1:0-2532 GCF_025370935.1 Choristoneura fumiferana | reverse complement strand
GCGATTCAGCTAACTTTGAGGAAGACGCGAGACATTTTGTCGTTTCGATGGGATTTTAGAGAAGTAGGTATTAAACTCGTTAGCTACTTTAACCGCGTCCGTTTCTAATACGTTGTTAATCTTTAACGATATAGAGGACTCCGCGTTCTTACGTCGACCGGTTTCAGTATTTATAATTTTCCAAACTGTTTTAATTTTATCATCAGAGGACTTAATTTTATTAGTTACATGGGCTGCTTTTGCTTTATTACATATAATTTTGAATAATTTAGAATAATCCCTGACATACTGGTGGAAACGTTCATCAGTGGTACACGATTTCTTATCATAAAGATCATATAAGACGTCCCTACTCCTACGTATTCCGGGTGTAGCCCATTCATTGAATGATAGTTTGTTTCCTATTTTTAATACGTTTTTTACTACACGTTTTATCGTATTCCTCGCATACAGTATTTAACAATATTTTGAAATTTTCGTTTGGATTTTTAGTATTTACTTTTAAATTGTTTACTTTTTGCGCGATGTTTGTTTTGAGACGGTCAAGTCTTTGTTTGTTCAACGGCCTAATTTCTATGGTTTGATTAACACCGCCCCTAGCCCGAGGTAACTTCACTGTTTGAGCTTTGTGATCCGATCGTACTCCACTGATAACAGCTTTTTCTAAATACTTACAAGTTAAGCAAATGTTGTCAATACATGTGGTCGAAGTGGTTGTGACTCTGGTGGGTTCTTTAAATAAGAAATTTAAATTAAAAGATTTTAAAACAGAAATAAACTGGTCTTTTTCAACGGATTGTGATAAAATATCGATATTAAAGTCCCCGCAGACCACCAGCGCTTTATTACGTTTTACTGATTTCCTTAGAACATCTTCCATAGTATTTATAAACAAAGGAATACTCGAGTTTGGTGGTCTATATATACATAAAATTAAATACTGTTCCGTTTCCGCAGAAGCGATCTCGCATACACGTTCAACAGAAAGGCTGGACAGGTCTTTGCGTTCTTTGAACTTTAAACCATTTTTCACTAATATGAGAGACCCGCCACCTGCTGCAGATTCTCTGCAGAAGGCGCTGGCTATTGCATAATTATGTACATTAAATTGCATTGAATCTTTTTTTAGCCAGGTTTCTGTTAAGCAGATAATATCTAAGTTTAACTTTTCAGAGAGTAATTCTAAATCTAATATTTTGCCAGTGAAGCGATTTATATTTTGATGTAGAAATGATAGACTACTTTGCTTCTCTATTGTCGGTGTAGGTAGTTTAAAGACACATTCGCGCTTGAAGGTGTCGTCCTAACAGGCGCCGGGGGAGGGGGGTAATTTCCGAATACGGAATTAATATAACATGCTAAGGATTTAGCAAGCTTGTCGGGGTCAGTCGGTAGTCACTAATAACATTATTAGTGTCAAAAAATAAAACGTCACTATGACGGCTCGTCATCTTAAACAATAATTTGTTTAAACGATATAAATGATTATTGGATTTATTTAGAGCACACAACTAAAAACACATGGGCTACTTTTTATTAAAATATTCCCACGGAATAGGGATAAAATCTTGAAATTTCAAGCGCTGGTTTAGAGTCATGAAATTTTGTACAGTTGTTCTTAACACAACCTCAATGAAGATCACGATATTGGGATTAGGATTTCCCAGGCGAATTTTGTAAAATCCTGGAATTTAAATTGTAACTACCAGATCGAATAGTTTACGCGTGCGAAGCCGCAGGTTAACTATGAGAATATTATCTCTTTGTCTGGTAAAGGCAGAAATTTAAAGTGACAGAACTATTAAAATGTTAAATTGACAGAGGCATAGGTTCTGTCGACAAAAGTATACATATACAAATAATATATATATTATTAGATACAAGCGTTCATGAACGATAAAGGGGAAATTTCAAATGGCTGCAAAAGTCGCCGCCCTGCAGCCTTGATATGTTAATGAAAGCTTATAAAAAGAGTAATTAATACCTTGCTAGGATTGCTGATGGTGGGGAATGGTACAGAGGGAGGCTCGTAGTTGTACCCCTTGTTAGGGGGGAGGTACTCGTTGGCTGCCGTCGCCATGGCAACCAGGGAAGCCAGCACGCATGAGAGAAGCATCTGAAAAAAAATTTAGAAATTTAATAATTTTACTAAAATACACTATGATTTTTGAAAAAAAACAAAAAATCGTGATGTCGTAAATTGAGTCCGAGTTTTTAACCTCCGACGCAAAAAGAGGGGTGTTATAAGTTTGACAGTGGCCAAATATAGCTCTGGATAGGGAGATGTGGAAGTCAAGAGGAGAGGCCTTTGCCCAGCAGTGGGACACAGTTATAGGCTAAATATAATAATAACAGTATAGGGCCAGCAAATTACGTACAAATATCCGGCGCTTGCGCTTGTGAGATTTGTCGTCGCATGCGCAGGGAACTGCGCGCATCTACATACAATGACTGCAGGGACAGTCAGCAACGTAATGGGCCTTTTTTACGTTATAAACTTTCGTGATTTTCACTTATAACTATTAGGGTACT
>NW_027412925.1:0-2527 GCF_025370935.1 Choristoneura fumiferana | reverse complement strand
GTGAAAAAATCAAACTTCTAAGTCAAGGCAATCAAAAGCTACAGTAAAAAGGTGTTTTCATACAAATCGCCTTAACAGAAAAAGTTATAGCGCACTGCCGGCTGTCCTAGATACTTGGAATTTTGCATAAAGGTAGCTCTTATAGCACAATAAATAAGAAAAATCTGAAAATCATATTTTTTCATGATGATCTCACATTGCGTACATTTTTCTTATGAGCTTAAAAGGCTCTGCTATCACTGCATCATCCCCTCTGCTAACATCCCCTCGCAGTTAAAGTTTTCAAATGATGGCATTTAAAAAAAAAAAAAATTGTTACCTATTCATTATCATCATCAATCATCATCACCACAATCACCATCATCATCACCAATCATCATAATCAGCACCACTCATCACCATCACCATCAATCAGCTCCACAGCCTCCGCTCCGCTGCCTCCTCTCCACAGCCTCCGCTCCGCCAGCCTCCGCTCCGCCAGCCTCCGCTCCGCCAGCCTCCGCTCCGCCAGCCTCCGCTCTGTCAGCCTCCGCTCCGCCAGCCTCCGCTCCGCTAGCCTCTGCTCCGCCAGCCTCCGCTCCGCTCAGCAGCGTCAGCTCCGCTCCGCTACCTCCCCTCTACTTGACTGCCTCCGCTGCAGCCTGCATTGTCTCCGCTCCATCCGTTGCCTCCGCTCCACTCCGTTGCCTCGCTGCCTCCGCTCCGATGCCTCCGCTCCGTTCTCTCCGCTCCGCTCCACTGCCTCCGCTCCGCTACCTCCGCTCTACTTGACTGCCTCCGCTGCAGCCTGCATTGTCTCCGCTCCATCCGTTGCCTCCGCTCCACTCCGTTGCCTCGCTGCCTCCGCTCCGATGCCTCCGCTCCATTGTCTCCGCTCCGCTCCACTGCCTCCGCTCTGCTCCGCCAGCCTCCGCTCCGCCAGCCTTCGCTCCGCCAGCCTCCGCTCCGCTCAGCAGCGTCAGCTCCACTCCGCTGCCTCCGCTCTACTTCACTGCCTCCGCTGTAGCCTGCATTGTCTCCGCTCCATTCGTTGCCTCCGCTCCACTCCGTTGCCTCCCTGCCTACGCCCCGATCCGGTCCGGTCCGAACAAATATCTATGTACCTATCTCACGTGCCCAAATGCCAAGTTTCATAAAGAACCATCGATTTATCTTCGACAATGATGATCTTCCATATAAACTTTCATCCCCTATTTCACCCCCTCACAGGATGAATTTAAAAAAACGCGCGAACAAATATCTATTTATCTCTTATCACGTGCCGAAATGGCAAGTTTAATAAAGATTCATAGATTTATCTTCGATAATGACGACCTTCCATATAAACTTTCATCCCCTATTCCATCCCCTCACAGGTCGAAATTTCAAAAAAGCTCAACCAAATATCGACTTATTTCTTATTAACTGCCTAAATGCCAAGTTTCATGGTTTTATCTTCGACAGCGACGAACTTCCACCATATAAACTTTCATCCCCTATTTCAACCCCTTAAAGCCTCTTTTTCGCGATAAAAGATAGCCTATGTTCTTTCCCAAGATTCTATCTCTGTACCAAATTTCATCAAAATCGGTTCAGCGGTTTAGGCGTGAAAGCGTAACAGACAGACAGACAGTCAGACAGACAGAGTTACTTTCGCATTTAAGTATAATATTAGTATGGATTAATTGCCTAAATGCCAAGTTTCATGGTTTTATCTTCGACAGCGACGAACTTCCACCATATAAACTTTCATCCCCTATTTCAACCCCTTAAAGCCTCTTTTTCGCGATAAAAGATAGCCTATGTTCTTTCCCAAGGTCTATTCTATCTCTGTACCAAATTTCATCAAAATCGGTTCAGCGGTTTAGGCGTGAAAGCGTAAACAGACAGACAGACAGACAGACAGACAGACAGAGTTACTTTCGCATTTATAATATTAGTATGGAAGTATGGAAGTATGGATGAGTAAAAACACGTTACTTTAAAGTGAGGTAGTCCCATGATGGGACTACTCAATGGGACTAGTGGGACAGACGGGGAAAACCCTTCCGCATAACGTTCCACTATGGCCTGTCCAGGCCGCATACCTACGAGTATATATGTAAAGCTTTTTCACATAAAAAAAATAAGTTGACTTTACCTAGGGACCACATACAGGATGTCTCTAGACATCTAGATGTCTCAGGATTCTACTCGCATAACTAAGCTACTTTTGTTTTGAATAACTTGAATTTAGATAATTTATTGATACAGTTTAATCGTTATCGTGTTGTTTATCGTGTATTGGATATGGCGGTGTTATCGCTTACCTTGGTAAGAGGGCCTATAAATAATCTTTGACTTTTTTAGGGTTCCGCACCTCAAAAGAAAAAACGGAACCCTTATAGGATCACTTTGTTGTCTTTCAGTCCGTCCATCTGTCAAAACCCGTTTTCTCAGGAACGCTTGGAGGTATCAAGCTAAATTTATATCATATACTTACTCAATTCTATTGTCTCTTAGAGCTGTGAAAAAATAAAACTTCTAAGCCAACGCAATCAAAAGATGC
>NW_027412924.1:0-2596 GCF_025370935.1 Choristoneura fumiferana | reverse complement strand
CTAATTTTTTAACCTTTTATTTAACACCAAAACCTTAAAAAATTACAGATTTGGATTTACCCGAATGTGAAGAAGATTTTTGGTTTTGGAGAAAATTGAGATTGGGAAATAAAATTTGACGTCCGGATAGCCAACTGGGAACCTAACTTTGAAGCTTGAAGTCTCGGGTTCGATCCTCGGCCGAGCCAGTTATTTGTATGAATATACATAAACGATGTATATAAGTATGTTTACCCGTTGTAGTATCCAAGTGCAAGTTTTGTTTTACTTTGCTTTGTTTTTTTACATAAATCTGGCCGTGGTTAACCCCTATCTCACCTGATGTAGTGCAGATGAAGCCAAAGGTGTATCTCACATGGTTCAGTAACAGCCTCTCTATTCACTGTTCGTTTTGGGACTAGTTTAATTGGTGTCAACTGTCTGGTGATCATAAATTAATTTGGCAAATTACTCTTTATTGAAAACCAACACGTAGTATTAAGCAGTGCAAAAATACACAGGTAGATACTAATTTCACAGAACGGAACACTGGTTTATACATAAACATTTGGGAATAATATTCTGCGAAAAGACAGGATAGTACCGGTCGCGACGCGACCCATTATAGCCCACATTAGTCTTCTTTCTTGGGCCGAAAAACTGAAATATTTCCACTCCTACTTCTCTTTCTTTCATCCTTCTTTCTCTTTTTATAAGCCCGTCCAAGCAAACCCCTACTAAGCCTCTAACAATGCCAAGTAAATAACTGAAATAAGTAAATAACGCTATATAATTTCGCTCCCGTCCGTTAATCAGAGCAGCTATGGAAAGACGCAAGAAAATGGAAATTTTCCTTCCCTCCTTTTTCCTGTTAAAGCCCCCCGTGGGGGGGAGGTGGACAACTCCCACTCTCTGGTACGTCAACGTGGAATGCGTCTCGTTATATATTTTATCGAATATTTTAGTGCATCCTACTTCCTACTAATACCTTTATAAATGTGATAGTTTGTGAAGATGTTTGAATGTTTGTTGCTCAATCACGTAATAACGGCTGAACGGATTTAAAGACAAAGATCTGCATTTGAGACATAAGATAATTGATAGGGGCTGTTTCACCATCCATTGGTTAGCGTTAACCGACGGTTAAATGTGATGCCGTCTCCGTATATTCGAACAAATCAAATAGAGACGGCGTTTAAAGAAGAATAGAGGGCACTGTTCGCCGGTGACACACCTCATTGCACTCAAGATGACGTTAACTTCGTTTAAATTAATAGTTGGCGTTGTGCGAGCAAACGTTGGCCGTGAGTCAAATTTTTACAAGGAAGTCCTAAAACTCTTACAGCCTTATTAATAAAAAACATCTAATTCGAATTTAATCCGAACTTACACTTGGACTAGTTACTCCTTGACTAAATAAGTATTAAGTCAGTTTTAAAATTTGTATTAATAAACATGGACTAGCGAGGTATTAGTTAAACATTTCTTAAACCTAGACTATGACGTAAACAATGGCAACCCAGCGTGAGAAAAAAATAAAAGAATGAGTCATTGAATGAACGAGGAATGAACCACAGAAAAAAAACAAGAAATGTCTTTAATCTGTGGTATGAACCCCATCCGAAGTAGAAAGAACCAAATATAACATGCGGCCGAGCATGGCGCTGTTTTGTAGTGTATCTCGCTCACTCTTGTTATAGTCACAATGGTGTAAGTGTAGTGGTAATTAGTTCTGACGCTGGCCACCAGAACATGTATATTTGCATTGTCAGCCTTTTGAAAACAGCAGGGCTACTACGAAACTCGAAACTCGAAGTTCGTGTCGTGCGGTCCCTCTGACACTTATACTATTTAATACGAGAGCGAGAGGGACGGTATGATACGAACTTCGATTTTCGAGTTTCGTAGTAGCCCTACAGTCACTTCAACATCATTGTTTGTTATTACGGGATTAATACTGAATGAAACTGAAACTGTTGAATAAAGATCGCATATTAATTAAATACACGTTAAAAATAATTTAGTAAAAACGAAGATATCACGGCCCCAGACTCTTATGGCAGTTAAGACTTTGATATGAGGCGGTATGTGACCACCTCTCGCATCACCTGCTAACTCATTTTTCACCATATCAACTATGAAATTGGCAGTATCACGACTAAATCGGTATTTAGTTTTAAATTCGTGTTCTGAAAGCTCGAAAGGATTTTTGCGGACTTTGTATAATTTTACATGCCTAACCACCTCCTGTTCTAATTCCTCGAGTTCTTCAAGCTCTTGCACGACATGCAAATCTTCGGCATAATAATCCATGCTATACTATGCTATTTGCATGCAAAAATAGTGGTTAGGTAAATAAATTTACTACAATGAATTTCAAATAAATCCACAGGCAAACCACAACCATCAATCGAAACAGAAAAGTTAGGTTACTCCAATATTACTCCATCGTTAAACTAGGCATCACCAAGGATTAAGTTTTAGTCCGAGACTAAGCCTGGATTAGCTTACTCTTTCCTTACTTCTTGTTTATTAATACTGACTTTTACTAATCTCAAGTTCAACCTCGAATTAAAGTTAAACCTACTCTACTCCACGTTTATTAATAAGGCTGAGA
>NW_027412923.1:0-2611 GCF_025370935.1 Choristoneura fumiferana | reverse complement strand
GACAAATGGTACAGTAAAAAATGCAAAATGATTTTTTTAGAGCACCTGCCATAGACGTAAAGTGGGGATGTTTTTTTTTCTCATCCAACCTTGTAGTGTGTGGTATTGTTGGATAGGTCTTTTAAAACATTAAGGGGTTGCTAAAACGATTTTCGATTCAGTGATTTGTTTGCAAACATACAACTTTAAAGTGCCAATTTTCATTAAAATCCTCTAAAATCTAACCCGTGGTAGGTGGAAAAATTTGAAAAAAATCAGGATGGTAGTAAGTATATCAAACTTACAAGGAAAACTATAACGGTTAAGTTTTCTTGAGAATTATTAGTAGTTTAAGAGTAAATAGCAGCCTAAGGTATAAAATATACCTAAACTTGGAATATTCCGTACAAAATACGAAATCCTTAGAAAAATATTACTTAATTTTTTCGTAATTTCCACGGAACCCTAGTTTGGGCGTATCCGACACGCTCTTGGGCGGTTTTTTCTTGTGCGCTTTGAAATAAATAAAAAATTGGCCCTGAACCTTTAATTTTTTTGATGTCCATAAGAAAAAAACTGGACAAACACAAACCGAACTCGCGTGGGTTCCGTAGGAATATTTGATTAATTCTAGATAGTTTCTGATTGATTTGTATCATTCTTTGTAATCTAATTATTCTAAGCAAATAAAGAAATATTATTATTATATTATTATTTTGCCGTGTGTCCTCATATTTGAGGGATAAGTCCGCCTTTGTACAAGTATCTTAAAGTTTGTCAGTTGTATTTTGTTAATTTTTTTTTGTACAATAAAGAGTTTACATACCTACATACATATTTAAACCACTCATTTCTAATTTACCCCCAAAAGCCCCCTATGTTTGAAATTCATCTATTACTTTTCACCTTCGTCCTTACATATGGGTACTTAACAAATTTAACTATCGATCCCGTAGTTTCTTGCAATTTTCTCTCTGTGTACTCGTTTTCTGTATAGCTCTCTATTTGTGGTGCGCAAAAAAAGAGTCATTGTATTGTAGTTTCGGAGCAAATTGGCTGTAACGGACCGACGGACAAACAGACTACGAAGTGATTTTATTTCCTTTTTAGGGTTCCGTACCCAAAGGGTGCCAACGGAACCCTATAACTGAGACTCCGCTGTCTGATTGTCACAGGGTTCTATCTCTTGAGCCGTAATAGCTAGCTGGCACTTGAAAGTTTCACAGATTATGCATTACTGTAGCCGCTATAATAACAAATACTGAAAACCGAATAAAAAAAATATTTAAGGGGGACTCCCACACAAAAAACGTGATTTTTTGCCGTTTTTTGCTCGTTATTAATAACGGCAACAGGTAGACGCTTGAAGTAGGTATTTACAGAATATCGTCGCTCGGCAGGCAAAAGTACTAAAGCGACACTTCGTCAACTTTACAGGAGAGCGATTTAAAGTTTTTTTTTACGAAAAAAAATCATAACTTTTGAACCAGACAACCAATTTTGAAATTTCCAGGAATATATGACACATAATTTAATAGACTATAATAAGGTCTTAATAATTCATAGCAAAATCCACTGGTTTAGGAGATAAGTGTCGCTTTAGTAAATTGTCCCCGAGTCATCGAGCAAAAGCAATCAGGCAAAAAGACTAAACGTAAAAATTGACCTCAAACGTCATATTTCAAATTAACTAATGTGATTTTACGTCTCAATAAATTTAGTATGTTTTTACTAACTACACACATTTTTTTTCTTATCAAACTGTTCGTAATGCTGATTTACCAAATCGCAAGGGAAAATATATTCCAAAGTACCTACTGAACAGAAATTATATAAATAATATTCATTAATAATAATAAATATTAATCATCTATGCTAAAATTTCAATAACTTAACGTTAACTGTTACTAACACTAGACTTTTGTTAATGTTATAAGGTTATTAATCACAAAGGCACCATCTGATTTCTAACTAAATGCACAAAAGGTTTTTTTTTCACTATTATTTTTTGAGGTATTTTTATTATTATCATGTCCTAGTATTTTGGTGTACTTATATACAAGCATACGCTTAGGTTTAAGGATGAAATAATACGTAAAATACCTTAATTTATTCTGTAGGTAATAACTTTAATTAGCATTTCAACAAAAGTTTCAGAACAATTTTTTTCTATTTTATACAAATAAATCATTCATTCATTCATTCAACATTATAGTACTTATTAGTACCTAATAAGTAAGAAACCTGAGTAACAAACTGATGCGTCATGGTTGCTATAGCAACTTTAGATATATTATTGGTCTATATAACGATTAAGAAATATAATGCACTATTGGTACAACAACATTTGTTATATTCTCATGATCTAACTATCCGATATCATGGACTTGTAATATACCAAACTATTAATATACTAAGGGGCTGTTTCACCATCCATTGATTAGTGTTAACTGGCGGTTAGGTGTGATGCCGTCTCTATTTGTTTTGTAGGAATAGACAGAGACGGCATCACATTTAACCGGCGGTTAACGCTAATCAATGGATGGTGAAACAGCCACTAACAGTACTATGGTATAATCAAATGAAACGTCGTGAGACCTTTGCTGAGATTTAAGGACTGCGCTAAGTGAGA
>NW_027412922.1:0-2612 GCF_025370935.1 Choristoneura fumiferana | reverse complement strand
TCGCGCTGTTTTTACGTCAACACTAGCGATCTTGATACGCGTCGGTGCAACGCGAGAGAAGATACGACAAAAAATGATACAAATGTGGACCCAGCATAGAAAATACACTGAGAAAAATGTTTTTTTCGGAGAAAATGAGAGATGGGAAATGAAGCAGCTGCCAAATGTCATTTGGCAAATAATAATTCTGCGAACAGGCAGAACCCGGAATTTGGGCCCTACAACGACGGCTAGATGTTTACAACGTGTATATGACGTCACTTAGAAGTGCTGCAGGGCTGTCACACATACTCTAGCGTAAGTAATTAAGTTCTAACTTCCAGGGCAAAAAAAAAACTATTTAGTCCACCAATATTTTGTGATAATTTAACTAACTGATGGACTATTTCAGATTTTAAAAACTAGCCTATTGTCGTTCTATCGATTGATTAGCTTAAATACTATTCAATGGAAAAAATCAATTGTGTAAACAAAGCATTTTTTCACGATTACTCCGTAGTTACTTACATTTGAACGCCAATCCCGATCATATTCACATCTCAATGAGCTCAGCACTGTTTTTAACAATCATTTTATCATTAAATAATCGTGTAAATATGTTTATTTTATAGAATTAAATGGAAGACGAAAATCCGTTATATTTGTCAAATTGACATGATAATTTTTTCCTCACCGAAGTTGGTCTATGGTCGGTCTAGTCTCTGGAAATTTAGTGCTGTACCAACAAAATTAATTATTTGACTGAACCAACCTTACCTACCGATAATTATGGCTGGCTCTGCAAATTAATTTATTCGTAGATATTAATTATTTGTGTTAAGTTACACTATTTAATGAAGGTTTATAAAGGTTTCTAATCCTATCCTACTATCCTACTAATCCTACTAATATTATAAATGTGAAAGTTTGTGAGTGAGTGAGTGAATATGTTCGTTACTTCTTCACGCTGAAACGGCTGGACGGATTTGGATGAAATTTGGCGAAAAGTTAGATAACATAGGATACTTTTTATCCCGATATTCCCATGGGATAGGGATAAAATCTTGAAATAACAACCGCTCAGCTTTGTCATGAAAATTGGTATATAGATAGTTTGACATCTGGAATAAAACATAGCCTACTTTTTATTTCGATATTCCCACGAGATAGGGATAAAATTTCGAACTAATAACCGCTGGGCTTAGAGTCATGAAATTTTACCATGATTGTTTTTAATGTAATGTCAATGAAAACAACGATTTAATTTTCGGGAATTCCCACGGCAATTTTTAAAAAATCCCGGTATTTCAGCTGTTGGACCTAATGATTTACGTGTGCGAAGCCGTGGGTAAACACTAGTTGGACGATAAAAGAGTATTATAGTAGAAATTATGTAGATTTCTATTTACTAGTACTTATCATATTTACTGTGGAGTCCATTGTTGGACCAAACAATCATTTTGAATCACTTCCCTGTGTCTACTCTCATTTCCCTGTCTTATGTAAATTTAAAAATGCCTCTTCTAAATTATATCGAAAATACAAACTGAGACATGGATGCACAGAAAAACCAGAAAAAGAGACCAGCGCTGGGAATCGAACCTAGGTCCTCAGCAATCCGTACTGCGTACTATAAACCCCTACACCACCGTTGGACAGGAGTCAAGATACAAATTTCTCCTATGCACACATATCTCAGGTTGCCTTTTTCTACTACGCTACTTAAGCAGCAAAAAATTCTAAATTAATCCATATTTTAACTGACCCTTTCAATTCTAAAATACTCCATCATAAACCTTGGGGAAAATATACGTCAAAAAATATAAGTGGATATACATGTTTCACCATTTTAAAAATTCTACCCTTAAAGGGGTATAAAGGGGAGTGTAAGTTTGTATGGAAAAAACGTTAGGTATATATATTTGAAGATATACCTAATTCTAAAACTTCGTGAAAATGCTATTAAACATTTTAAGTTAAAAGGGACATGGAAACATTGTGAATGACTCTTGAACAGGACTAAGAGAATACGTGATTCGCCATTTTTAAAAATTAAACTTAGGGAAAACATTAAATAATGAAATATGAGTAAATTCAAAATAATTATTTACTGCTGATTGAAGTATCTTAAAGAGCTTTCACATCACTAGAGCCAACGTCAGTCAGTCAGTCAGCCAGTCGTCAGTCAAGTGTCAATGTCAGTCACCACATTTGTTTACACAATTGATTTTTTCCATTGAATAGTACCATACTTGTACTATTTTTATTAAAAACAAATTTTCTCAAATCTATTTTATTAAAAACATTACAATTTTCTGCTGAAACTGTTACTTTTCTTATCGCCAATTTTTAATCTCTATGTTGATGGAAACTACCTGAGTTTCTATATTGTTTTAACTTAATTCTCCTTTACATTAAGATAGTCTATAAGTCTACAAACAGAGATGGGAGATAAAAAAGTCATCCTTATAAGAGTTATTTTTTAACCTACTCGAGAAAAAGAACAAGGTCTCAAACCAGTTTTTTTTCATAAACGCTCTGTCGTTCCTATTTTTTTTTCTCTTTTGACTAACTGTAACTACATAAGTATAGCAAAATCAAAATTTTGTTTCAAGTAAAATTACACAGATTAA
>NW_027412921.1:0-2639 GCF_025370935.1 Choristoneura fumiferana | reverse complement strand
TTATAAAGGCCTTTATGTGTGTTTATTGTTGTCAATAACTGCGAATCGTCGGACAACCTTATTTGGTTGTATGCACGCGACAAATCAAGTTTAGAAAATTGCTGTCCGCCGCTCAGCTTAGCAAAAAGTTCGTCTATTCGAGGAAGAGGGTATTTCTCAACAAGTAAATGTTTGTTTAATGAAACTGAATAGTCGGCGCATAAACGCAGTGATTTATCTTGCTTAAGAACGGGGACGATTGGACTAGCATATTCTGAATACTGCACAGGCACTAAAATACCTAATTGAACTAGCCTATTTATTTCTTTTTCTACCTGCTGGCGCAACGAAAATGGTAATGGACGTGCCCTGCAAAATACAGGATTCGTACCGTCTTTTACTTTTAAATCTACTGTGGAATTTTTGAAACAGCCTAAGTCATTGGAAAATAATTTCGGATATTTTAATGTAATATCGCGTAAGTCTGCCTCGCAATAATTAACTGCGCACAGCTGTAGTTTAAATTTTGACACAAAGTCTCTGCCTAATAGTAATGGACCTTGACCCTTCACCACATACACAGTAATAACATGTGTCACCTTCCTATAAGAAAATGGTAATTTTAACGTACCCAGTGTGTCGATGTGTCCACCATTATAACTCTGTAGAATTAATTTACTTGTTTCGAGTTTGTAGTTAGAAAATAATGATCTATAGCTAGTTTCTGGAATAATGGTTACTGCGGAACCAGTGTCTATTTCAAAATTTAGGATATTTTGATTAATTACGACAGATTCCTTCATGGGCTCGCCCTCGATTGTTCGAATATTACAGACAATAAGCTTACCGTCCACGTCCTCATCATCATCCGTGCCACACTCGACGTAATATTGGCGAGTCACACGTTTCGGACACATCCTCTTCAGATGCCCCTTCACCCGGCACCGCTTGCATACGTGATGCTTAAACCGGCACGCGTCCTGCTGGTGGCCCGCGTAGCCGCACACCGCGCAGGGAGCGGGCGCGCGTTCATCCGCCGTCGCCGGGCGCGCGCGCTGCTGGGCGCCGCCGCGGCCGCGCGCCGGCCGCCCCGCCAGCTGGAGCACCTGGAGCGGGCCGTGCGTCGCCTCCGTCGCGTTCGCTGCTGCTGCTGCTGCTTGGCGAGAACCCAATCGCGCGCTCCGCATATTTTCAGCGGTTTCTAGTGCCATGTTTATTGTGAGCTCTGTCATGTTCATTGTAAAAAGTTTATCACGTTCGGGTCCGTGTACCATTCCGAGCACAAAACGATCGCGCAGGAGCTCGCCGAACATGCTCGCGCTAAATTCACAATGCGCAGCCAAGCCGCGTATGCGTGCTGCCCACTCTGCCATTGTTTCATTTGTGCTTTGAGTCGCATTGTGGAATGTATTTCGTTCCGCAAACCCACACTTTTTGGATTGAAAATGTTCGTCGAGTAACTTCAGTACGTCTGAATAGGATACTTTTCCCAGTGATTCCGGCAGTGCTAAGTCGCGCACTAATCTGTAGGTAGATTCTGCTAAACTACTTAGCAACATGGCGCGCCGCTTAACACCGCCTTTGTCTCCTTCCTCTGTGAAGTCGTTTGCTAGAAACCAATGTTGCAATCGATCCTTGTAAATTGACCACTCGTGCACTTCATGATCGAACGTTGCTAGCGCTCCAACCGAAATTTTGGCCATTATTACAACGCGTATAACTTATTTATTTTTTTATCTCGTCGCCACTGTTATTTTCCACCAGAGGGAGTCACCGAGGAGACAAATAATAGAAATCGAACCACTCTTATTGACAACGTATATTGCGACTGACTCGACGCGGGGCGCAGCCGCGTTTTTACTAAAACTACCCACATAACATGAATGAAAGGTGTTTATACTTAAGACACTCATTTCTATGTGATACTTTAAGTATTGTTCACGGAATCCTGAGCTTAGTAGATGCTTTCACAAAAACTCGTCTCCAAAAAAACAAGTTGCTACCTAAAAGCCGTCGACTTCAGGATCTTTGTTATGTGGATGTATGGCAACAGTTAAGCCCTGATGAAGCATACTTGTTCTAGATGGAGACTTCGCCCCTGCTGCCGAACCGGATATGCGGGGGCTGCGCCGCCGGCCTTACCCCCACCATCCACGTCATCGAATACCTCAAAGACGCGCACAGAAAATGGAGAAACGTATCCGACCACCTAGACCAACTAGAAGTGAAGGATAACGTCAAAATAGCTTACATAGTACTCGATGCTGATGCGAAGGAATTTGCGACGTACACAGAAAACGTACGCCGCGACGTCACAGACATGACAGAAGTCTTCAAATGCTTTAAGAAGAGGAAATCTCAACAGAACTCCGTCAGAAGAAGAAACGAGTTGGAGAGAAAGCTGCGTGACTCGGAGATATCAACCAGTATGAAATGTCCTGAGTGTGATAAAAGTTTCCTTTGCGTCTACAAATTTAATGCGCATATGAGGTATTACGATAGACGAGCTTGCGTGCACTGCAGGAAGATGATAAAGGTTGACGATTTGAAGGCGCATTACGAAGGGCACGCCATCTATACGATGCAATGCGACATTTGTTTCGACACTTTCAAAAAGCAGGATGCGTTTCTGAAACATAAGGCGACGTATCACAGCAAGG
>NW_027412920.1:0-2661 GCF_025370935.1 Choristoneura fumiferana | reverse complement strand
CATAGAAAAACCAGAAAAAGAGACCAGCCATCCATAGAAACCATCATTATTTGATTGCTTAGTAGCGACATCTCTTGTCTGGGTGAGCGGTTAGTTCCGTGAGGTCTCTCGATGAGAGCGAAACATAGATGTCGCTAGTGCTGCTGCTTAAGTAGCGTAGTAGATAAAAGATAAATACTCAAAGTGTGCATAGGAGAAATTTGTGTCTAGACTCCTGTCCAGCGGTGGTGTAGTGGTATAGCACGTAGCACGGATTGCTGAAACCTGGGTTCGATCCCTGGTCTCTTTTTCTGGTTTTCTGTGCACCCATGCCTCAGTTTGTATTTCGAAATCAAAAATAAAATCGAAAACTATGTTCTCAATTTTACGTCCTAGTTACCACAAATTAAAGACCTGCGCGAAACAAAAGACTAACGGGTACAGTTAAAAATAACCTTAACGCTTCACCTTTATAGTTCACTTTATTTGAGCGCAAACGTTACATTTTAGATTCTTGGGTTTATATTTTGAACCTTACCGTTTGAGGTATAGGGGTGAAAATTGTTTGTAAATAAAATAAAGGTATCATGTTACTCGGTAGAGGGCAAAGTAAATGGATAGACAAACAGATATAGGATGTATATGTGTATCTATGTTGTTGGTACGAGCTACATAAAATTTTATGTCTTGTCTAACTCTATCTACTGCAGATAATAAGGCAGCCGTAACCAACATAGTATTCATTAGATTTTTTTTGCAAAAATCACATCCATGACACAATCATTCATTTTTGTCTCTTTAAATAATACTATTATAATTAGGGTTAAAATTAGTTCGCCAGTTAGATTTACAAAAATTATCGGACACATCTTTCCTTTGTCAATGAGGGCTAAATATCGCTAGATGGCGTTAGTATCGTGAGGTTTTTTGACGTTACGGTCTTGCTTGCGATTGGCATATTTTAGTTATTAGCCAATGAGGGCTATCGTTTTTTGTCTCACTAGATGGCGCACTGTTGCGTGAGGTTTTTAAGTATGGCTTTCAAAGTCTGTTATTACGGGCGTGAAAACAAAGTTTAGATTAAAATCATATTTAATACACTTCAAAGCCGTACCATAAAAATATCGAGCATGCCACAGTGTTGCATAGTCCCGTTTTGTTCGGAAAAAAGGGAGGACAAAGGTTTCCGAAAGACAAAACTGTCTCAAAACACAGACATTAATTGCCCCGGAACGCATATTTGCCATAATTAATTTCAGGTATTGCAAAATATTCACAAAATTATTCTAATTATAAATAAACCCGCGTTGCTCACCCAAAACTATGAGATTTGACATTTCGGAGACCTCACGCTACACTAGCGCCTCTAGTGGTGAATTCATACGCGATAGCCCTAATTGCAAGCAAGACCGTAACGTCAAAAAACCCAACGATACTAACGCCATCTAGCGATATTTTACCTGTCTTTTAGCTCTCATTAAACAAAAAATATGGACATCATAGCCGGTTAAAGATCCGTGTGACGTCACACCTACGTACACTTTTTACCAATGAGTTATATCACAGACCCTCACTGACACGTTTAATTGTTTTTTTGACTGAGAGAAAAATCACGTTTAATAAGTTTCTGATAGTTTAACTAATAATTTGGGAAAATATTTTTCCCAAATTATTAATTTTTTCAACTCGTGGATGAACGAGAAAACTAACCTAACCTTACATACAAGGTGGCCCGCAAAAAAATAAACCACCGCTTCCACTATAATGTAGTTCTACAACTTTTGAAAATGTAAGTATTATGATTTTTATAATAGTTTAAAGATTAATGGACAAGTAATGTATTGCGAAATCTGTAATTTTTTTATGTGAAGGCAATGTTATTTAGGCTATTACGGTACGGCGAGGGTAGATAGACACGTCGAGGGGAAAATGGGTTTAATGCTCGAGTTTTACACTCTGCTTTTCACTTCGATGCGAGGAAATGAAATAGCAACAGTGGAAACAATGATTCACTTTCTATGTACCTTTTATTTTCATCATCATCATGTCAGCCGAAAGACGTCCACTGCTGGACATAGGCCTCCCCAAGGCTCTCCACTCAGACCGGTCTTGTGCTTTTCGCATCCACCGCGATCCCGCGATCTTAACCAGGTCGTCGCTCCATCTTGTTGGAGGCCTACCGACAGCTCGTCTCCCGGTCCGCGGACGCCATTCGAGAACCTTTGACCCATCAGCCATCAGTCCTGCGAGCAATGTGCCCCGCCCATTGCCACTTCAGTTTCGCAATTCTTCGAGCTATGTCGGTAACCTTAGTTCTACTGCGGATATCATCATTTCTGATTCTATCCCGCAGAGAAACCCCGAGCATAGCCCTCTCCATAGCCCTTGAGTGACTGAGCTTCCTCATGAGGCCCATCGTTAGCGCCCACGTCTCAGATCCGTATGTCATCACTGGCAGCACACACTGATTAAAGAATTTTGACTTCAAACACTGCGGTAATTTGGATGAAAAGACACTGCGAAGCTTCCCGAACGCTGCCCAGCCGAGTCGGATTCGACGAGTGATCTCTTTCTCGAAGTTGGACCTACCTAACTGGACCGTTTGTCCTAGGTATACATACTCGTCAACAACTTCGAGCGCAGAGCCTCCGACTATTACGGGAGTTGGCACAACATGGTCAT
>NW_027412919.1:0-2673 GCF_025370935.1 Choristoneura fumiferana | reverse complement strand
GCGTTTTATACTGTCAAGCATAAGCTTGCAACAGTGACTCAAGAACAAATTACATTATAATTCCGAAAGAGTACTAATTGCTGTTAGATAACGTCGTTCTTTTGCCTACGTGTTTACGTTTATGTATTGAACACTTATCACGACGCTATTTATGTCCAGTCACCATCATATACAGTTGTGGTCATATAATTAAGAACGATTTTTTATAGAGAAGATTTTTTCAAACTGACAAGTGTTACTAACTGCATGTATATTTTTGTACTTCTCTCGGTATCGTAAAACAATTCCGTACTAGCGGTAAATTCATTTATACATATAATTGGCTAAAAAATAAATATATAAACTTTATACATTACATCTAAACCTAGTATTACTACTTACTGGCTGGTCATATAATTAAGAACGCTGAATAGTTTATTTTTTATTCAAATTTATATAGAGAACGGACCGCCGCTTTGTGGTTTTAGGTTATTATTCGAATAATTTTGGCGCCATTTAGTGCCGTAAAAGTCTTAAAGGCGATTGCTTCATATAAAAACAATGGGGAAAAATAAAAGTTGTGATAAATCTACAAGAGAAGTAATACTAAAACTTCGCGACAAGAATTGGTCGTATAAACACATAGCCGATCATCTGCAATGTTCAAAAACTATGGTTTTCCACGCCATAAAGCATTTTGCCACGTATCAAACTACTTCAAATGTTCCGCGTGTACCTAGACAAAGAAAGTCATCTCGTCGAGATGATCGAAATATCGTTCGTTTGGCAAAACAAAATCCTTTTAAAGGGTCTAATACCGTCTAATGAGTTAAGAAAAAAATATTTTGGCGAAAACAACCCTTCAGCAATCTCGGCACGCATTATTCGAAGGCGTTTGGTAGAAGAAAAGTTGCACGGAAGGATAGCAAGGAAGGTGCCTATGTTGAAACGGTGTCATAGGCAAGCCCGGCTTGCATTTGCAAGAAGATATGAAAACTGGACAGTCAGACAGTGGAAAAACGTTCTTTTTTCTGACGAGACAAAAATAAATAGGGTATGTTCTGATGGCAAACGATATGTAAGACGGCCTCCAAATAAAGCATTCGACCCAAAGTACACAAAAGTGACTTTAAAGCATGGCGGGGGAAATGTAAAAATTTGGGGATGTTTTTCTGGACATGGTGTTGGACCTGTTAGGCTGATAGAAGGAAACATGGATCAATTTCAATACAAAAACATACTGGAAGAAACAATGTTACCATATGCTGAAGGCGTGCTTCCGGTTATTTGGACATTCCAGCATGACAATGATCCCAAGCATACTGCACGTACCGTTAAGGAATTCCTCACATCGCAATCAGTTTCTGTCTTAGATTGGCCAGCCAACAGCCCCGATCTTAACCCAATAGAGCATCTTTGGTGCGAAGTCAAGAAAAAGGTTTCAAATCGACAGTGTGGCAATTTAAGAGAACTGTATGACGTATTCTTAGAAGAATGGAGCTCTATCTCTCTTGCGAAATGTCAAAAATTGATAGATTCAGTGCCTCGCCGGTGTAAGGCAGTAATAAAAAGCCGTGGACATGCTACTAACTATTAATTTTAGTTAAAATGTATTAAATTGCTTTTTTTGTGTACAAACTTCACGTTAGTGTGATTTAGTTAATCTAAGTTTCAAATAAAAAAACTTTCGAGCAGTTCAATAAATCGTTCTTAATTATTTGTCCAGCTTCATTACTATTTTAATTTGTTACTAAAGAGAATAAAAACAAAATTTGTAAAAAAATGTCAGCAATTTTATTATTTATTCTTAATCCCGTTTGCTCTATTCATGTGGCTATTTCATAACGTAACTAGTTACTTCTAAGAAGGAACCACGACTACACATGACATGATTTAGTTAAAAATAATCTGGAACTTCAAATCGTTCTTAATTACATGACCACCACTGTATATATTTCGGACCAGCCAAGGTGATCAAAAATAACCGAGCATGAACTCTAATGACTCGACAATAGAGCGCATGTTCCGATATTTTGAACGCCTCGGCCGCTCCGAAATATTTCATGGCGACTGTTCAAGTATGCTGAAAATACCTGTTTTGTCGCAGGATAACTACGATAAGCTGAGCCGCGACTGCAAGCCCAAGAAGCTGGCCCGCAAGCGCGTGTGCCCGGCGACCCCGCGCCGCGCCAAGCGCCGGCGCCGGCCCGCCCGCCCTCGCCCCGCGCCCGCGCCCAACCAATCCCTCTCAGGTACAGTCACGGTACGGTCACGCCGTGAAATAGCACAACACGCCTGTTAACTTGTGTGTGTGTGTGTGGCCGGACTCTTACTGTACTTTTTTCCAACAGTAAACAAATAAATATCACGGGTCAATTGACACCAATTGACTCAGTCCCAAAGTAAGCAAACCTTGTGTTTTGGGTGTTACCTAGATAATGAATAAATATACTTAAGTTTTACATACACACGTATTTGAATATCAATGGCGTTCTCTTACCCTACGGCCAAGGGGGTCATGGCCCGGGGCGGCAGGCTGCGAGTGGCGGCAAAGCCACCTATTGCAGGTTTGTTTTCTTAAATGAAATACTTTATCGTCACTTAATGGGGCGGCAAAGTTAACTGGCTCGGGGCACCAAATCGTTAAATACGCCTCTGTTAAATATTCATACATTATTAAACATCCAAGACTCG
>NW_027412918.1:0-2686 GCF_025370935.1 Choristoneura fumiferana | reverse complement strand
AACAATAAATAGCCTTCCCGCCTGCAGGGACTGCTTGTTGCAAATTAATTAAATATTTAATTATTTTAAACTTAAAATTACGAATAATGATTTACTAGTCATAGGTATAGTCATAGGAAGTGCCAACGGGACCCTATTATTGAGACTCCGCTGTCTGTCTGTCTGTCTGTCCGTCCGTCTGTCACAGGGCTCTATCTCTTGAGTCGTAATAGTTAGACACTTGAAATTTTCACAGATTATGTATTACTGTGGCCGCTATAACAACAAATACTAAAAACAGAATAAAATAAATATTCGAGGGGGCTCCCATACAACAAACGTGATTGTTTGCGATTTTTTGCTTGATATTAATAACGGCAACAGAGAGACTCTTGAATTATTCACAGAATCTTGAGTTGTATACTAATCACTGTAATTTTAAAATAAAATAAATGTTTAGGGGCCTCCCATACAATAAACTTGATTTTTTGCCGTTTTTTTTGCTAATGTCTAATGTTGGATAGATAATGGTACCCTTCGTGCGCGAGTCCGACTCGCCACTTGTCTGCTTTTTTTTAGTGCACAAAAAATACTTGTCCAATATTTTTTGATAATTCAACTGACCTAATATTTTTTCCGTAAATCGTTTAAAACGGTGACTGCAGGCGCGCCCCAAAGGTGTACACGTCAAATTGAAAAATCTAAAAATTTACAAAATAAAAAAAGCAATTTTTTGGCCCTAGCCTATTATTCAAAAATTTCAGGCAGCGACCGCGCCTGGGTGACTGTGGCATTAACTATTTAACAATTCAGTAGGCGCGACTGCCAATGTTACGTTAGTAGATGTACTTGCACAATTCCAATTCCGACTGTACCTCACCAATAAATCGCTCTGATTTACCGCCAGTAAGATAACCGCCAATTAATATTCCAAGTCACATCTGAATGTAGGTAATGAACTTTACAATAAAAGGGTAATGTCGTTTTTGGCCAGTTGACATTTGAAGTAATATACAGGGAGTCTTTTCCATGGGTCTTTAAATCCAGGGTTCTATTCTAGTCGCATAACTGAGCTACTTGTATACTGCTACTTTTTTTAAATATGACCACTGTTCATTTATTTTTTTTCAGACAAATTATACATTATTTTCAATGTTTTTTTTTTTTTTTATTTGACTGGATGGCAAACGAGCAAGTGGGTCTCCTGATGGTAAGAGATCACCACCGCCCATAAACATCTGCAACACCAGGGGTATTGCAGATGCGTTGCCAACCTAGAGGCCTAAGATGGGATACCTCAAGTGCCAGTTATTTCACCGGCTGTCTTACTCTCCACGCCGAAACACAACAGTGCAAGCACTGCTGCTTCACGGCAGGATTAGCGAGCAAGATGGTGGTAGCAATCCGGGCGGACCTTGCACAAGGTCCTACCACCTGCATAATTGTATGCAATACAATAATAAATTAATGGCACATTGATAAATGTTTATCTTAAAGATGTCAAATAAATAACGTTTTAAACTTTCGTGATTTTCACTCATAGTCAAAATACCACGCACAGGACTTATCACGCTAACACACACGAGTAATATTTAACTCGACGTTTCGGCAACATTACAGTGGCCGTGGTCACGAGTAGACGTAGTAGTAGGTAGTGCCTAAAAATAAATGACAAAAATAATTTCGAGGCCCCAAGAGACAACGATAGCACCGCCATGTTTTGTGGTAGGACCTTGTGCAAGTTCCGCCCGGATTGCTACCACCATCTTGCTCGCTAATCCTGCCGTGAAGCAGCAGTGCTTGCACTGTTGTGTTTCGGCGTGGAGAGTAAGACAGCCGGTAAAATTACTGGCACTTGAGGTATCCCATCTTAGGCCTCTAGGTTGGCAACGCAACTGCAATACCCCTGGTGTTGCAGATGTTTATGGGCGGTGGTGATCTCTTACCATCATTCTTAGCGTTTCCGAGACACTATTGGCCGTTTTTATTATTTTATAATTTACCATCCAAAATGGTACTTATGTTTGAAATTTACTTATAATCTATTCTTTACGCATCTGTCTTGGGCATTAAAATAATTTAGTGAAATTATTTTAATGCCCTTACACCTTACCTTTTTATATAACAAATTTCAACTCAATCGGTTCATTACTTTCAGAGAAAATTGGCTGTGACAAATAGACGGACAGACACGCGAGCGATCCTATAAGGGTTCTGTTCTCTTCTTCTGAGGTGCGGAACCCTCAATACCAACTTCTTTAAAAGCTAAGGTACATTGCTCTCATACCCTAACAAAATAACTTGATAATTCAAAACAAATCCCGTTGCGAGTAAATCCAAGTGGAATGAGCGGATCGCTTTAACTTTTAGCTATCCCCAAAGTAAATCCCAAGAAATTTATAAGTAACTAGCTTTTACCCGCGGTTTTGCATGTTAAACCATTAGAGGATCATTATTGGACCGTTTATTTATTTTTTTACGTGGGCACATTTTTGTTGGCATGGTTGAAGATTCTGTTGAATTTTCCAGGTTATCTAGTAGAATTGAAAATATCATTAAGTTTCTAAACGGGCAGTCGTGTAATGATAGACTAAATTTGACCAAAAAAACAACAATAAACAGAGCAAGCCAAATTTCGCATAAAACGGAAAGCTGTTTCAAAAATAAAATTGAATTCGTTGCCCAATGCTGTGTTGTTTACCCGTAT
>NW_027412917.1:0-2715 GCF_025370935.1 Choristoneura fumiferana | reverse complement strand
GTTAATAAAAAATCCTATCATCAATATATATATTTTTTGAAACTTTTATGACTAAAAACTACTAAATAATTTTATGATGAATGGTTGAAAAAATATGTGACTTGGCAATAATTTCAAATTAACGTCAGTGTCAAAAATAAGTTCAACGCGGCGTCGCATTCTAGTACCTAGGGAAAGTTTTATTAAAAAATTTCAACTTTTTTCTATGCAAGTTATGCTTATTATGTTTTGTGTTTTATGAGAAAATGCTAAAGTATACGAACAATTGGTTCTTTTGTGTACATTCAGCATGATAACAACGATAATCACTGTTAAATTAGAACGTACACCACGGTTACCGTCGCCAAGTTTGTGAAGAAGTACTTACATTCAACTACGGTAACCACCATTTACGTTGCCAACTACAAGGTGAATTAACTTCGGTAACCACGGTGTACATTACCAAGTTCCCTGTACATTTTTTTGATTTCAAATTAACGATTTTACGTCCCCTTGTTTATTTTAAATCTTTTTAAACAGTATGCTTTTCTTTCTTTGTCTGCAGTGCTTAACATAAAGTCGACCGCATAAGATTTTAGCTTTAATTCCCGTAGAAAATGCATGTTATGATTGTGGCTCTAATCCGGACGAGGAAATTAAACCGCACGCACCGCCACAATTCGATTCTGATGATAGCTCTGATGCACCTTCTCTAAACTCTTCTTTGGAACGTTTAAATTTGCTATACTGCTTATTGGATGAGCATGAGGTTGATAAATATATATGTATATCCAAAACCGATTGAATTCTGAAAGCATGCACGATGCTTCTTTCACCCATTAGAGAAAAAGTTCTGCCCTGGCCATCCACAGTAATTATTATGATGCTTTGCCCACATTAAACTCTATGCAATCCATAGCCACGCCATCTACACTTGAGCGCGTTTCGAACTCAACCAGAGCTCATCTTCAGAGCAACTCATATATGCCCCTTTTTTTCGCTGTTGGAAAACACGAAATTGCTTTCGACAGTTCCACAATATATTTGATTTGGATAGGTACGAGTATTTAAATAAATGTAAACAAACTTCACATAGACTAGTGTATTTCAATACAGATAGTATGTTTAGATAGTTTAATGGGGAAATTTCAATATTTAAGACACCAATTGACGGTGTTTTGTTTACATTTAGTTAAAATACCTATACCAAATATACCAAAACCAAGTATAAATGATGTTTTTTTAAAAATAATTTAGGTTTTTTTTTATAAAAGTTTACTGCCTGATTGGCAGCGGTAACCAGCGTGTACACAAAATAATGTTACTTTGTTCTTATAGAATTGGCAATGTGCATGGTGATGTACATAGATTTTCTGAAAAACCAATAATGCTAGATTTTTTTTTTCATTTTTCTGTAGACCCTAAGACGGTATTAAATAAAGGTATGATACTGTATCACTTGTTTTTGTATTTTTTTACTCTTGCCAATTTAAGGGTTAATAAGTAACTCTTCGGACAAGAAATAAGATGATTTAATGGAAGAGTTTCAACCTTGGGTTTCGAAGGTAAACATTCTTTTGTCCAGTCGTTCCGCCCTTCTTCACAGGAGCACGCGACTCGGTGGCTGCCGCAACACGCACACTACGCGCCACTGCTCTCTCTCTCTCTATCCTGCTGGGCAGAGCGGTGGCCCGTAGTGTGCGTGTTGCGGCAGATCTAAGTACAGCGCCATCGGATATTCCGGAGCGGCCAAGGTGATCAAAAATATCGATACATGAACTCTAATACCTTAATAATAGGGTGCATGTGCCGATATTTTAGACCACCATGGCCGCTCCGAATTATCTGATGGTGACTGTACTACTCTGTATAAGTTTCTCGCACGTCTAAAATCGTAAAACTTTCAGGATGCCGACGCCCCGTTCCCTCACGTCTTCACGGAGGCTGGTCTTCCCGTCATCAAGTGGATAGTGACTGTTGGGGCCATCTTCGCTCTCTGCACCAGCCTGCTCGGAGCCATGTTCCCGCTGCCAAGGGTCCTGTATGCCATGGGCAGCGACGGAGTACTCTTCAGGCCTTTCGCAACCATCAACGGGTGGACCAAGACGCCTCTATTGGCGACATTCTTGAGTGGATTATTATCAGGTACAGTATAAATAGGACATGGTGTTTCACTATAGGTCTTATAAATAGGCTCAGAATTGCTCAGCGAGCTATAAAGAGAGCTATGCTGGGTTTCTCTACGGGGTCGAATCAGAAATGAGAAGATACGTAGAAGAACAAGGGTCACCGACATAGCCAAGCGAATTAGCTCGTTGAAGTGGCAATGGGCAGGCCATATAGCACGGAGAACAGATGGTCGTTGGGGCCGAAAGGTTCTCGAGTGGAGACCGCGGATCGGCAAAAGCAGCAGTCCACCAACGAGATGGACGGATGACCTGGTTAAAGTCGCGGGTTCACGGTGGATGCAGGCCGGTCCGACCGAGGCAACTGGAGGTTTATGGGGGAGGCCTATGTCCAACAGTGGACGTCCCACGGCTGATATAATGATATGACACTTATAACTTTATTACGTAGCCTAGTGGACTGTTTTATCGAAGATTAGATATTCCAACATACTACGAAGCTTGAGGTCCTGGTTGGATCCCTGGTCGGGGCAGATATTTTTTTGGAAAATACTAATGCAGGAAATTAGAACCAAACGATACTCGTAACATCAATTTTACGTGACTTTAA
>NW_027412916.1:0-2732 GCF_025370935.1 Choristoneura fumiferana | reverse complement strand
TTTGTTGTTTGCATGCATGCTTGCCTTCTGGCGTCACGCTTGCTTGCATGCATGCTTGCACTATTTATGCTTCCTCTAACACACTGATTGCAGCTGTGAGGGAGTGGGACGCCAGCCCGCTTCATGAGCGCTGGAGGAGATACCATAGACTGGTCATCGCGAGATCGGGGTAACCCGCGATGTTCATCTAACCCAGGCCGATAAAATTGCATGTTTGTTGATTTGATTGACAAAATTACATGCTCACTTGCAAGCCTGCTTAGGTGGTTGCTTAGGTACATGCTTGCTTGTTTGCTTGCTTGCATGCTTGCTTGCATGCTTTCTTGCACGCTTGCTTGCACTATTTCTTGCACATTTGGGAGTATGCTTGCTTGAGTTGTTGTTTCAATCACTACAAGTTCTAAAAACCATCTGTTTTGATGCCTCCTACGACCTAACATTAACAAGGTATTTTAATGAACTAAAAGAAGCAAGCAAGGTATTTTACTTTAAGTGCCCCTTACACCCATAAAGTAACCTCAATTTTTAAAATGTCTGTTTGTTACTGTCCCTTACGACTAACAATTTACTCTAGTTTTAGCTTTTGATGTCCCTTACGCCCATAAGAGTATTCCTTATTTTATAAGTTGCTGTTGTTTAATGCCCCTTACGACGTACCAATTACACCTTTTTTTAAATGTCTGTTTGCTACTGCCCCTTACGACCGACAATTTACTCTAGCTCTTGCTTTTTATACCCCTTACGCCCATAAAAGTATTTATTATTTTATAAATTGCTGTTTTTTAATGTCCCTTACGACGTTCCGATTATACCATTTTTAACCCTCAACATACATAATTAATTATACAGGCCAATTATTATTATGTATGCATCATCATCTCGGCCTATATACGTCCCACTGCTGGGCACAGGCTTCCTTTATTAGGATCTGTAACTTAGTAGCTTAAAATAAACAAAGTAGCTAAAAGAAATTTACCTCAACATCCTTGACTGAAATTCCATTACGGAAATGTTAGCTCGACGTCAAGCCATTAGGGGATCCATCAACTTAATCTTCTTTTTTGTTTTGCTTTTGGCATCTTATAAAAAAATACGCGCGTTGACAAAGAACAAACGTAGGCAATCAAATACGTCCTCCGTGTTTGACGTGTCTGACACGACTGACCGAATGTGCAATGCGCAAACGCTGGGAGCGTGGAAGGTAGGTAGACGCGTTAGTATTTTGATGTTAGGTACAAGAAATAGGTACAGGCGGTAAGGTTACGCCCAACAACTTCTTGCATTTTTATCTTATTCGTTATAAAATGTTGGGGTGTAAAGGACAATGAAACAATAATTGACCCATACGCCCTTTTATTATATTTGTTGGGTTTTTTTTTAACGTCATGAGTCGAGTCGTAAAGGACATATGAGACTGCCACAGCCCCTTACGACCCAAATATTAAAAAAATAATACATTTACGCCATTTTTCAGCTCAAATATTTTATATCATGTCCCTTAAGCTATTTTATTTTAAAATAATAAATGTTGATAACAGCAAAAGTAAGGGGCGTATCGTAACTTGAATACTACCAATCGACAGAGAAAAAAAACTCTAATTTTCTATGTTTAAAAGTGATTTTCGGTATTTTGTCCCTTACGCCAATTGAGACTTCCACCATCGATATTATGTTTGGGTGTAAAATAACTCATCATCATCATCATTATCCCAGCCTATATTCGTCCCACTGCTGGGCACAGGCCTCCTCTCAGAACAAGAGGGCTTGGGCCATAGTTCCCACGCGGGCCCAGTGCGGATTGGGAACTTCATACAAACCATTGAATTGCTTCGCAGATTTGTGCAGGTTTCCTCACGATGTTTTCCTTCACCGCAAAGCTCGTGGTAAATTTCAAATGTAATTCCGCACATGAATAACTAATATACTTAATATATTTTTTAAAGATTTGCTGCATAGGAAAACTACCTACATTAAAAAGGTTAAAAAATAACCTTACCAACAAAAAGTTGGAAAACGCCCGAATTTGTCACTTCTAAGTTCAATATCTCAAAAACGGCTAAACTGATTTTGATGATACATGTAAAAGAACCATTGCTAAAAAACCTGCTTTCAAATAAAAAACCGCATTCAAATCGGTCCATCCTTTTAAGAGCTACGGCGCCACAGACATACACCCAGACACACACATAGCGGTCAAACTTATAACACCCTTCTTTTTGCGTCGGGGTTAAAAAAATAAGTTCAAAACAAACATACATGTAAAACTTGCATCTACTCGACCCTTAGCTTCGACAGTTTAATTGAAATTCCTTGATTAACATTAGGTACATATACTGACATTTCATTGTATGTATGTATGTATGTATGTATGTAAACTCTTTATTGTACAAAAGAAAAGAAACAAAACACAATTGACAAACTATTGATTGTATTTTATTAGTTAGCTTTAAGTTACTTACGACATTATCACGTTGTGTGAAATTAAGTAAACAAAACAAACATAACGCCTGTATTCCCAAACGTTACCGCTTCGGAGCCACTTTTAGCAATTTTAGGTTTTAAGTTTGACAAAAACGGTACAACAGTGACAGTTTGCTAGCCTGCCGCCTACGGTATACCTTTACCTATATCCTCAGTCGCCTCTTACGACATCCACGTAAGAAATGGAGAAGTACCTTTATTCTAATTCTAACCCGACACCACACGGGTAATTAAGTAAATTGGCAAGCTTG
>NW_027412915.1:0-2759 GCF_025370935.1 Choristoneura fumiferana | reverse complement strand
AAGCACTTAAAACTACTACTTCAAAATGTAGCGGGTAGAAATTTAGAAAAGTCTCTAAATCTGCTGGACCAAAGTTAGCCGGTTGAAGGGCTATATGTTTGCATGTAAGATGCATAATGTTGCATAATGCGCTCATAAAGAGTCCGCTGGAGGCCGCTGCAATCTGCACTCCGCTGTCACACCGATGTGTAACTTAAGAGCCTGGTACTAACCACGAAGTGCAAAATTCGATCATCTTGCCTCCCACTGAACCCACACACACAGAGTTCAGTTTTCGAATTTCATAGTAGCCCTCGCACTAAATTGATTTTGTTGTTTAAAGATAAAATTCTTACCATGTAGAACTTACTACGAAAACACCTATGATAATGATTATCATGATGTCAAATAAACTTGCGTAACCCTGTCACGTGTACATTATAGAGTACCCTCACGTTTCTTTAGTGCTAATTTCTCGAGTTATCTTCAGCCAAAATACACACGAAAATATGTCAGCCATTTTTAAAGAGTGTTTTGAGGTTAAGAGTGTTAAGACACTTCAGAGCGTACGTGCAAAATGGATGACGAGACAGAATGTGTTTTTATTTGATTAAAGTTCTGATGAATACGATATGAAGTCCGAATAGTCTGTGGTTAGGGAATCTAATGAGACACTCCCTCACTTCACTTCCCTTCACTTCACTTTTGCGGGACACACAAAATCGTGTTAACTCCAATTCAATAGAATCTGACAATCCTGTAGACACTTCCAGCCTACTAATATAAACACCGGGCTGCCTAAGGCTTTGTGATGTGACTATTATTCTTTTTTGATTCCTTTTAGATGATAATTGCAACAACAGGGACATATATAATCAAGTGTGCCCACGATAGGGTGTCTTAAATATGTAGAAAATTGACAGATTCTATTGAATTGTACTTTATGTGCAATCGTGTATTTGCAGGTGGTAGTGTCGCCAAGTTATCGTTAAAGTTAAATAGATATATGAATGGATGAATGAAACTGCTTTGCGTTAGTTTGCGACAAAGTGAATTAAAATAAGTGGGTATAACTCAGTATCCACGAGACCATGGAATCTCGGTGCCAGACGACGGTGATAATTACTTTTGATAGACATACGTAATTGTGTGATCTAGAACCGGTGCTGGTGAGACATGCCGCTTTGGACTCGCGGTGTAGACGCCCCGTCTGGATCACCTCCGGCTACCAGACACGCCAGGCCCTACGCGTCTCTAGGGTACTCCACTTATGGTGGTGCCCGTCCCGCTTGTTAAGCTCGTCAGACGCAGCAGGCCCCTCTCCAGTCTTCCAATGGGGTGTTATGGGGGACACCCCCCCGGATGGACCTCCAACCTCCCCTTATAGTCCTCCCAAGCCTCGCATCTACTGTTCAACACACTCGAGCTCCCCGAGCGAGTTCCTCGGGGTTCGTGGCAGAATAACTATCGATCGGCAACATCGTTCGGGCACCAAGACCACACAGTCTCGTTATTGCAATACACTACAATAGAACTCACCCGAAACACAGCCGCTCCATCACACATTAATTCTAGCTCTCCTCACCCAGGTAGGTGCTTTCTACTACACTCTTACATTCCTCTCTCTTTATTCAAATCCAAACGACTGTCCAAAGACAATCACGGGCACAGGGCCGCCTATTAAAAAACTAGTCTTGCCATTCTATAAAATCATAAGGAACAGTGTACACGAACTAACCATAAACATGAGAATCGCGGTGCTCCGCGACACTCCCGAAGACGAAGCTTGGTGTTATAGGATCGCCACCAAGTGGCGAGTCCATTCGGCGATCTTCTCACGAGCTCGTAAGGCCGCGCCCCGTTCTGGCCTCGCGCTAGAGGTAGGAGTGAAGCTTAGACCTTGCTCCATCTCTACATTGCCAATCACCTCAACGTTTTCGGATATCACGTCTTCTTGATTGGTATTGGTATCGTGGGATGAAACTGCTGCACTGTCTGGCATTTCTACTTCGCCAAGTTTTCCGTCTTCGTCAACCTCTGAAGCGGTAGGGCAGTCGACGACTTCTTCAGTCTCAGTTGGAACAGGTTGGTTGATTTGTGGATCGGTCTCTATTGCATCGTCGATGTTCTCCAAGGGATCCGGAACACGGTATAAGTTATAACTATCTTGTGAGACCTCGGCTACTGGTTTGGTCCTAGTTGAGACTTCAACTTCAACTTCTGCTTCAAGTGGGTACAAGTGACCAATAGACCGGGTAAACTCGGTACCTCCGGCCTTTACCGTTGCAACTCTACATTGTCCATCTGGACCTTTTGAAAGGGAAGTGATTTTGCCAACTTTCCAATTTACTCTCTTAGAGTCATCCTTAATTTGGACAATATCACCAAGCTGTGGAGGCCTGACTGCTGTCGATCGTGGCTGTTTAACCGAATGTTTATACTTCTCTCGAAGACTTGGTAAGTACTGATGGGTAAACATGGTCTTAAACTCACCTATTATTACTTTGCCTCTTTTCCAGCTTGCTATCAGATCGATCTTGGTAGACGTGCCCACGACATCGGTTTCTGATGGTTCGGGAACTAGGCACTTCCCCAATGTCAAGAAATCTACCGGTCTCAAGATCTGGTCCAGGTCAGTGCCAACATAGGTAAGGGGTCTTTTATTGATGACTAGCTCGATTTCCTTTATCACGGTGAGCAATTGACTGTCATGTAGCAGATGCTTCTCGAGGGTACGCTTCATGCAGTGCTTTACCAGAGCCACTAGCCGCTCGTAAAAA
>NW_027412914.1:0-2742 GCF_025370935.1 Choristoneura fumiferana | reverse complement strand
CTTGAAACAAGCCATTTTATTTCTATTGGGCTATTGTAATAAAAGTTTCCTCGAAGATGTCCAACAAATAGGTCCAAACATCGGCCAATCAACGCGCGCGTATCTAATCGGCCACACAATGGGCAGTGATTGGTTCGCGTGAGGAATCCTAATGCAGTCTTGTTGGACTGTGAGTAGGTGTTTGGGTCTTGGGGGTAAGTCGGAATGTTTCTAGTTTAAAACCGACTTAAAAAAAAAGTAGCCAGTTCTAAATTCGGATGTATTATTTCATGTCTGTTGTGCCCGTCATGCCTCAAGATTTCCGGCATTTATGAATCGATTTGGATATTTTTTGGGAGGATAAGTCTTCCATCATTTTGCCCCATTTAAATTGCTCGTTTGTCATCCAGTCGAATAAAAATAAAAAAAAATAAAAAAAATTAAAAAGCCAATAAAGAAAAACCATCTCTCGTCATCGATCAGGCTTTTAAAAATGTTTTTATTTTGTTAAAATAAACACAAGTTTATAGCGCTGTAAATTCTCATCTAACTAGTAGGTACAAAAAAAATGACTGAAGCACGTTTGAAGCGGTCAAAACGATGCCATATGCATAGACCCTAATGATCAACAATTCAAACAATCGTAACGTACTATTCCTCCCGAATGAACGTTTCCACCAGTATGTCAGGGATTATTCAAAATTATTCAAAATTATATGTAATAAAGCAAAAGCAGCCCATGTAACTAATAAAATAAAGTCCTCTGATGATAAATTAAAACAGTTTGGAAAAATTATAAATACTGAACCGTCGACGTAAGAACGCGGAGTCCCTCTATATCATTAAAGATTAATAACGTATTAGAAACGGACGCGGTTAAAGTAGCTACGAGTTTAATACCTACTTCTCTAAAATCCCCATCGAAACGACAAAATGTCTCGCGTCTTCCTCAAAGTTAGCTGAATCGCTCTTAAAACAAAATGTATCATTCCAAACTTAAGTAATTTTAATTCACGCATGTCTCTCCTGTGACATCATTAAGACTTTTAGATTATTGAAAGTAAAAAAACGGAAGACTTGTGGGGCGTCTCAGTTAAGGTTCTACATTCCATTTTAGATGTCGTTGCTCCAACTTTAGCATTTATTTTTAATAGCTGTATAGATGAAGGCGTATTTCCAGATTTGATGAATATAGTAAAGTAGTTCCTATTTTTAAATCAGGTGATAAAGATAATCCCTCTGATTATCGTCCTGTGTCCATCCTATCAGCGTTTAGCAAAATATTCGAAAAAATAATGCTGACGCAAATGATCTCGCATTTTAATACCCATAAAATCATGCATCCACAGCAGTTCGGATTCACAAAAGGCAGGTCTACTACAGAGACGCGGGTCATAGTTTAGTTAAATTCATATTGCAAGCTTGGGAGGAATCACATGACGCTATAGGTGTATTCTGCGACCTTTCGAAAGCTTTTGATTGTGTGGATCATGATACTTTAATTTGTAAGTTAAATTTTTATGGCATTCGTGGCCTCGCTTTAGAACTCATTAAATCTTACCTCACACAAAGAAAGCAAAAGGTAGCGATTAACGGAACGGTATCGGAGGATCTGTGGTCGAAATGGGAGTGCCTCAAGGATCATTCTTGCCCCATTCCTGTATCTTATTTATGTAATGACCTTACTTATATGGTAGCCAAAAGTCGGGTATAGTTATGTTTGCTGACGACACGTCTTTACTGTTCAAGGTTAGTACAAAAGATACCGACTTCATTGAACCCAATGAAACCTGTCCGTGATATCCGCATGGTTTGCTGCCAATAATTTGTTACTAAATCCTAAGAAAACCAAATGTATTAAATCGAATTCAGTTTCTAATATAAAGTTAAATGGTCAAACTATTGAATTTGTAAAATCAACAGTATTTTAGGAATAACGCTCGATTCTAAACTACAGTGGGGACCTCACGTCACAGCAATCGCGGGTAGATTGAGCTCTGCTGCTTTTGCAGTTTGGAAATACGGCAGCTAACCGATGTGGCGACGGCACGGTTGGTGTATTTTGCTTACTTTAATAGCATTATTTTCGTACGGCCTTATTTTATGGGGATCTGCTGCAGACATTGAGTCAATTTTTATCTTACAAAAGAGAGCAATTAGAGCAATTTATAATTTGAAGACGCGTGAATCTTTAAGATCTTTTTTTTTAGGAAACAGATATCCTAACCCTGCCGTCGCTTTATGTTTTTGAAATAATCATGTATGTTAGGAAGAACATATGTGATTTTCCCCAAACGTCGATAAGCAAAGGCTACTAGAAACACAGGGAAGCTAAAGTTCCATCTTACAGACTGGCTAAACAAAAAGTCGTTTCTGGGAAATTGCATACGTTTTTATAATAATTCCAAAAATATTATAATGAAACGGATACAAAATTCAGATCTATTGTCAAGAAGACATTAATATCAAAGGCGTATTATAAAGTTAATGATTATATCATGGACAGGGATATTTGAAATATTCCGATCCGCATTAGCGATCCCTTCAAATAGCGAACCTACTGTGTTAAAATAAAGTTGTGTTAAATACTTGTGATGTATAACATATCATTTAATAATATTGTAATCTGTTTTTAAAAAAAATATAAATACTCGTTGAGTTTCTTGCCGATTCTTCTCAACAGAGGTTTTCCGAACCGGTGGTAGATTTTTTTGACATTCATAAGTGCTTGTTATAGCCTAAATGAATAAGGATATTTGATTT
>NW_027412913.1:0-2771 GCF_025370935.1 Choristoneura fumiferana | reverse complement strand
AAATTTAATTCATTTGGCCATTCAGCGAAATATAAATATTCATACTGGTTAAACGGTGTTACTTTAAATACCATTAGATTCTCATATGTTTTCCTGTAATCTATAGGTATGGACCTATTTCCTGTATTTTTTTAAAAATTTTAGGCCCTACTGGGCTTTTAGGAGATAAGGGGCGAGGAAATGGTCAATTTTCACCTATTTTCTTAAATAACTTGAAAACGGATTAATTTAAAATAAATAAAAATATATATTTGAGATTTTCATAATGTACCCTTTCATTTGATATGTCACACGATATAGTTTATACATAGTTTTTTTTTTTTTTTTCTAATTGACCCCCAAAACTGGCCCCCGTGTTTAAAATTAATTTATTTACACTACACGTCCGTGTTTGGGTCATCAATTTACATAGGTGAACCAAATTTCAATTCAATCGGTCAAGTAGTTTCGGAGCAAATTGGCTATGACATACGGACGGACAGACACAGATACACGAGTGATCCTATAATGGTTCAGTTTTTATTTTTGAGGTACGGAACCTTAAAAAAGCTCCAAAAATGTACCCCGAAATGGAACTAAGTATGATACGTGGTGAATGGTGTGTCCAAGTGTGGTCTGGAGAGTTCTTTGATGAATTTATTGTTTAGATTACTTCTTTCCTATTGAAAATTCGCTACCTACAGCTACTGGGCCTGAGAGAGATTGCCAATTGCAAATAAAACCAGCTTATTTTAAACTTACGTTTATTTTTTAGAAGTATTTACTAACAATATTATTATTTATTTATTAACTATTATAACATTTACTTCAAAAAACAGCATTATTCTAATCTTCTTCAATGTCGCATTCGAATACGTTCACGCAACTCTGGCCTCTACAATTTTTGCACATCGTGGAACATCGTAAAATCAAAAAACTCCAAAAAAATCACGTTTGTTGTATGGGAGCCTCCCTTAAATATTTATTTTATTCTATTTTTAGTATTTGTTGTTAAAATAGTGGCCACAGTAATACATAATTTCTGAAAATTTTAAGTGCCTAGCTATTACGGCTCAAAAGATAGAGCCCTGTGACAGACGGACGGACAGACAGACAGACAGACAGACAGACAGACAGACAGACAGACAGACAGACAGACAGACAGACAGACAGCGGAGTCTCAGTAATAGGGTTCCGTTGGCACTCTTTGGGTACGGAACCCTAAAATACGTAAGTACGAGTACGCGAACGTAAAAGGTGATCATCTCGCGAAGCGCACACATTTAAGCCGCGCGATATACTTTTGTTCGTAGTTAACCTACTTGGTCTCTTTTACTGTGGCCGTGCAGAGCGGGCGGGGTAGGGTTGGGGAAGTGGGGAACAAGGGAACAAGCGCACTGACCGCGCGGCGGCGACCACCGCCCAGCTCTTTCAAAGTTCAAATTAATCGACGAGAGTAGCTGATGATGGTGAATTTTCAAAATAGCATAGCAGCGTCAAATGAATGAGTGTAGAAATGAATTATACCTTTTTATAAAGAGCATATCCTATTCTTTACTTTAGTCATACATATCTTGGCGGTAAAGTGTGAAATAATTGAAAAAACTAAACGATTAACAAAAAAAACTGGATAAATTAATAAAAATGTTCGTATTTGGTGCCAGATTGCGCTGAAACTGTAAGTGGTATCGCTTTTGTATGTATGAAAGGTTTATAGTAAATTTATCTAGGATTATTTCGTTCATACACACTTTTTATGTATCGTGTACGGTTTTCTTTTAAAATAGAAAATACCGCGGTCCGGGACATATTCGAGGGGGTGGGGGTGAAGCTCACCCCGGAGAGGGGGGAGAGTGGATAAAATTTAACTTTGCTCTATAACCTACACATCCTGATAGATAAAAGTCTTGCATTAATTTTGCCAAATTTTCCATACATTTGAATTTAGTTTTCTTAACCTATTATAATCCTGAGATGAATCAACAGACAAAGGAGGTTGTGTATAATGTGTACTTAAATGTTTTAAACTACGCAGAAATAACAGTTCTTCATCCGAATGTATCAATGACATTCATCATCATCATCCCAGCCTATACACGTCCCACTGCTGGGCACAGGCCTCCTCTCAGAATGAGAGGTCTTGGGCCGTAGTTGCCACGCGGGCCCAGTGCGGATTGGGAACTTAACACACACATTGAATTGCTTCGCAGGTTTCCTCACGATGTTTTCAATGACATTAATTTGGCAAAAACCGTCTCTGAAGCCACTCTGGTTTTGTGCAGACCTCAAAAAAAAATTGTTAAAGACCAAAAAATTGATGAAAATACAGGGCATCAGCGTATCTTTTTAATCGCCACAAAAAATCATCATCCCGAAAAAAGAATTGACTGAGATAATTTCGCGGAAAGCGTCATACAGCGAAAAACTTCCAAGTGGTACACTGTCACAACGTAACAACAGTTTTAACCGTCTTTCTATTTCCTTCTCTTGATAAAGAAACTTTAAATTGAGCACTTATTTTGTGCTCTTACTTCTAGGTCTGTCGAAGAACCGACAACCGCTGGAGTAAACGAGTTCTTGAGTGGAGACCGCGTCTTGGCAAACGTAGTGTAGGGCGCCCTCCGGCCAGGTGGTGACGATTTGCGAAAGGCTGCTGGTAGAAGCTGGATGCGTCTAGCCGAGGACAGGGCGCAATGGCGCTCTTTGGGGGAGGCCTATGTCCAGCAGTGGACTGCTATAGGCTGATGATGACTTCTAGGTCTCATAAATAGTTACTACTTATCTTTAGATAT
>NW_027412912.1:0-2810 GCF_025370935.1 Choristoneura fumiferana | reverse complement strand
ATTTATTAAATAACTAAATAATTAAATTAATTCTTTTTTCATCTAAAATCTATACTAACTTATAATAACTGCTTTACTAACTACCATTATTTTTTCTCTAATCTCTTACTTCACCACCCACATCTCACCTCATACATTAATACTCACTTCTCCCCCTTACTCCCTACTACTCCATTTACCTAATTTCTTTCAACTACCACCTATTTTTCTATTTTATAAATCTTACTTTAAATATAACTAATTTATATATTTATATTACAAAATTAAAATTCAAACCTCATATAAAAAAATTTATTTCAATTATTTTAAAAATAAAAAATTCCATTTTATAATTTTATTAAATAATATATCTTTCTTTATTTATTATTTCTTCTATACAATCTATAACATAACCATCTTTTATAAAACATCTCTTACATTAATTCTATTCATATTCTTCAAATAAATAATCAAAATCCAACCTTTTTTTCTTTTTTTCTTTTTATTCTTTCCCTACCTACCTACCTTCAGCTACCTTTTTATTCCATCATAATACATTAATTTTCCTAACCATTTTATATTTTTTTCATTCTTAATTCTTAAACCTAAATTAATAAAATATTTTACTTTTACTTAACTTCTATACTTTAAAAAATCACTAAAACACTCGAACTCGAGCTATAAAGTCATCGCTCATTATAAATTACACAACTTTCCGTTGCACCCCAAATAATGACAGTAATCATTAACCTAAATTTTCCACCATTAACTCATTATATATATCGTAAAAATCTGCAATCATCATTTACCTATAATTTTTCTTTTCCAAAACTTCCTTTTTTTCCTTCTCTTCTACTTTTTACCCTTTTTAATTAAATTAAACAATTTAAAATTTACCTTAATCACTATTTACCTAAATTATTCTAAAATATTTCTTCATAATTTACATTAATAATTTTATCAAAAAAAATCTACTTCAATAAACTTACGTTCATTTACTTATTTTTTTTATTTTAAAAACAACAAACTTTAAAACTTTCTTCTCAAAATTAAATTATATTTATCTATTCTTTAATATCCTAACCAACTTAGAAAAATTTGAAAATCCCTGACGTTTTCATTTCGAAGTTCAAAATCTCTAAAACTCTAACCTTTTTAAACACATATCTAAAACCACCTCAATTCATACCTTTTTACATAAAAACCACATCTAAATCTGTCCATTTGTTTAACAGCTACTATAGTACATACATACATACACACAGTTATTTGCGTCAAACTTATAACACCTCACTGTTAAAATAAATCATTCTTAATTTATGTATGTCAACAAAACAGATGCTAGAGAATTACATACATACATTATAAGATTATAACAAACAAATTTTTCGTAAGAAATCGCTTATATCGTTTTTTTATTATTTTAATTCCGTTAATTTATCATTACTTGTGTAATTTCAATTTACATATTAATTAAAAATTAACTAATTAAAAAATAATAAAAAACTATATAACATTTCTTACTAAAAATTTTTATAATAATTTATTTATTTAATTTTCTATCATCTTTTTTTTACATACCTAAATAATAATTATTATTTTAACATTATTTTATAATTTTTACTCCAATAACTTTTTCTTTCTTTCTTACTATATGTATCTTTAACAAATTACAATTATTTTTTTTTTATTAAAAACTTCTCCCTTCTTTTCTTATCTATTTTATCAAAAACTTTCATCCTTTTAATATTTTTAACTTCTAAATTAAAACTCATTATTTCCAATTTTCTAATTTTTATATATTAAATCATACTCACAAAACTATCATTTCATTTTAAAACAATTTTTCCTTTTTTTTTTTCAAATAACAAAAACCCATCCTTAAATAACTTAATTTATTAATTAATTTTTTTTATAAAATATTAATTCACATATTAAATAACTACTTTTCACTCATTTCTTTACAATATTACTAACTTAACCTTTTAACTTGTTTACATCTTCATTAAAATTTACAAAATCTAATACTCCCTCTCACCACAAATTACCTTTTTTCAACCACACTTCCTTTACAATTATTATTTCAATTTTACTATATATCATCATTTAATTTCTTCAACCTTTCTTTAATATACTTCATTATTTTTTTTCAACTAAATTTTTTAATTTATAATTACTATTACTTTATACTCTATTCTTATTTTATTATTTTTAAATCCTATAATTCAACAAATTCAAATATCTTTATTCAATTATTCTTAACAAGCACTTACGAATTCCAAAAAAAATCTACCACTTTCTAAAAATCTCTTATTAATAATTAATAACACAATTAATTAATTATTTATATTAAACCATCAAAAACCCAAAACTCCCAAAAGTTTCTAATTTCTTCTATCCTTATTTTAATCCATATCTAAATATCATACTTCATCTATTTCTCAAAATTTATTTCTCTATTTTCTCTACCTAACTATGAAACTAAACGACAGATAATCATTATTTAACTAAAATTCATACCACTGGAACATTTTTATCTTTAAAAATCAACTTGCCACATACATTTTTTTTTATCATTTTAATTTTAATTTTGTCCCTACTCACTACTACTACCTTCGTAATATTTCAAGTCACCGCTTATCACCCATATAACCTCCTTTTTCTTTTACCCAACATTCTTAAACTTATTATCTTTCTCTCCTTTTTCTTCCCTTACCATTCCCTTTTATTCTCTTCTCCTTTCTTTTCAATCTACAATTACTACTCAAAAAAATACTTTAATTATTAAAACATTATTATAATATTATATACTTTAATAATAAACCCCATAA
>NW_027412911.1:0-2818 GCF_025370935.1 Choristoneura fumiferana | reverse complement strand
GTGTCTGTGTGTCTATATTTCTGTCTATCTGTGTGTCTGTGTATCTGTGTGTCTGTCTGTGGCACCGTAGCTCTTAAACGGGTGGACCGATTTGAATACAGTTTTTTTTGAAATCAGGTATTCTAGCGATGGTTTTTATCTTACACATGTATCATCAAAATTAAATTATTGTTAGTCATAAAACTTTTTCCCGCTGAAACCTAAATTTTTCATAATTTTTTAAATGGTCATCCTGTAGAACTCTATAAGGTTAGGTTAGGTTTGTTTTATAACAATTCTGAAAAATAAATGGTTTCAGAGAAAAAAAGAGTTATGTCAAACATTACATTATGACTTACAATTTTTAACCAGTCGATATAGACCCCTGAAGACTAAATTAAGTGCGGTAAAAAGAAAAACAGTTTTGTTTAGAAAATTATACATATTAAATCATACGTATACCTAAACAGACAGTTAAACGGATAAATATAAAATATGACTCAAAAGCGGAGGGTGTCTGAATGTTTGTTACTTGCACGCTAAAATTTATGAACAGATTTGCGTGAAATTTGGCACACAGATAATTTATTAACGTCAATTACATAATGATACTTATATACTAGAAAAAAATAGTAGAAGATAGCAATAAACCAATTATTTGTAGAGAAAGTTGCGGGTACCACCTAGTAATAAATAAAAGATGGTCCTGTAGCGTAGCAGTAAACTCGTAGCAGCCCTACGCGGCCGCTACGCCGTAGCAAGTTCGTAGCTCTCGATTCCCGCATTACCAATTACATTCCAACTTCGCAGGGAATTAAGTTTAATTGAAGTAATTAGTCGTGTTTAAACAGCGGATCAAGGTCAAGGGAAAAGGTTGTCCTCGAGGTCATGGCCATGAGGGTTTACTAATGTTTCGGCGAATAACGTTTGGCAACCTGTTTCATTTCGCAACTTTTCATTTCCCAACTGTTTAATATTTCTGAAACTGTAAATATTTCAGGATTTTTATAAAACTAACCTAACCTAACCTAAAGGGTTCTACACGATGGCCCTGAAATAAATCCTGAAATATTTACAGTTTTACAGCCTTATTCATAAAAAGTTAGAGCCTCCTTGAAGGCTCCTTGAAGGCCCGATGCTAAAAAACATGATTCATAAACGTCTGTTAGCGCTAATCAGTCGATCAAGGCTCTGCTAAAGTTAGCGGACCGTAGACCCTCCTTTATCTCCCTGCTAAGTCACAAAATGGCCGCCACAAGTTTGAACAGCTGACTTTGACAAGAGCAAAAAACCATACCGAAGATATTTTAGTGAAGGGTGAAGTTACGCAAAGATTAAAAAAAAAACCAGGAAAAAATATTTTCAGGAATTTGTATTTAAAAATCCTCTAAATTAGCAGCAATAAATTAACAATAAGTATGAAAAAAAAAATAGGATGATTAACACAATTATGGCTTTTTGCACAACATAAACATGCGGATCGGAAATGGCGGGAAAACAAACTTCTCGCTTTTTATTTTTTTTCCTGCTAATTTGCTGTCACTGCTGTCAACTTTTTTTTTTTTAATTATCGATTAGGCCATTTTTTGTCTTTGATTTGTCAAGGTGGCCAACATAACGAGTCTAATCAGTCTATCAGCGGCTCAACAACTAGCAGACTGCTAGCAAGCGTTTATGAATCATACTTCTTGACAACCGTCTAACAAGCTTAATCAGTCTGCTAAGTAACAGACCGATCAAACCTCAATTAAGGATTTTTTATGAATAAGGCTGTTAGAGTTTGCGAAATGAAACAGGTTGCCAAACGTTACGTTGCGAAAAGGCAGTACTCGGGCCATGAGATTCAGGTTCGAATAACAATATAAGTAGACGCTCATTTATGATTAATATATTGGGATTTCTTTTATATTACAAGAAATGAGAAAGCTTGTGAAGATATTTGTTACTAATAAATAGATTTTTCACACCTCTCCTTCAGAAAAGTAACTTTTCCTCCCTGACGAGAGGGAGCAAAGTGCAACTTTTCTGTTCAAGGCTTTTCTAAGTGTTTTATTGCAAATGCCATTTTTTGAAGTTGATAATTGTAAAGCCACGCCATTTTCTATGCTGGTTGTTCTTTAATAATATTTATATATATTTTTTCAAGTTTCTTAATGCTCGGTGTGAAAAGTTGTATGAGCCACTCGGGAGCAAAATTATTTTCATCTTGGGCGTTAACACTTGAATCCTTCATTACGCTCAGGATTCTACTTTAGAATCCCTCGCTACGCTCAGGATTCTATTGTAGAATCCTTCGCTACATTCTGGATTCAATGTACGCCCTCGCCGTAAATACACCATTTTGCTCCCTTGTGACACAAATAACTATAGATGAAATTTGGTATGGAAATAATTAAGTCCTGAACATGGGCATACGATAGTTATTATTCCGGAAATGTTGATAGTTCCAGCAGGATAGCGATAAATGAATTTTCCGCAGACTTTGTCGTGGTAACAGCTCCGAGGTAACAGGGTACTAACATTACAGGCATTAGCTGCATTCCTTTTGCCGCAGGACAGACTACTATCTTGTATTGTTTATATTGTTGTCTTGCATTGTTTGTACTGTTGGCAGTTAAATATTTTCTTCTTTCTTTCTTTCTGTCAAATATTTTTTGTAGAAAAATACAAGTTTTTTCTATGTGTCTTTCGTTGAATGTACTGCATTTCTGCCATCATCCAGATCTAATGTTTCACGCGAAATTACGGGCAAAGCTAGTTACAAATCTAACAAAAGTCATAATATCAGACCGGCAACGATCACGTCGTAAATATTACTGCGAGTACAATGCTGTATAAT
>NW_027412910.1:0-2940 GCF_025370935.1 Choristoneura fumiferana | reverse complement strand
AAATCACCGTTTTTGAGCTATTGAACTTTGAAGTGACAAAGTCGGGGTTTTCCAACTTTTTGTTGGTTAAGTAGTTAATATATAAGTTAATGTGTCTACTCCAATTATTATTCGTTATAGACTTTTATATTCTTTAAAAACGAATTAAACGGTTTTTACTGTTACTAACAAAAATGCAACGTTGCCAGCTCAGCAGGTATAAACGCTCACAAAAAAACCGTATACCTCTACGCGCGCAAAAAACGCTATTCTGAAACCACCCTATAATTATGTATTAAGTTATCAATGATTTCGCCTAATTTTATATTCGTAGCCAGCTCCGATAGGCAGCTCGGCCGCCGTTAGCTCTTAATAAAAATAAAACTTTTGCCTTTTTGTTGGCTGGAATAAAAAATGGGCATACAAGATAGGAAATTCGCTATCGGCTTACGTAAATTACAAAAGTGTGCCTGCGGGAACCTCTATTTGTCAATGCCCACACCAAATAGGTGAGCTCAGAGAATTCACGGCTCAAAATGTACCATTGACGTACCTACCTAGAGACTAGTGACAAATTCCAATGAAACCCGCTTTGTGGGTAGGTATAAATAGCATAGAACTTATAATGAGAAGAATAGAAATTTAGATGTACCTACAGTGCGACAAAGATGTAATATATTTATTTATTTTAATAATTACCTATGTAGGTATGTAAACTCTAATTACATAGGTATTGTGCAAAATGTATAATCAAACACAATTGATAAAACTTGTGAAAATTTACAAAGGCGAACTTATCCTTTTAATTAAGGGATCTTTACCAGTCAACCTATGAATAGATGAGAGGAGCATTCACTCAGGCACAGGCAAAGTGAGTTCAAAAGCCTAAAAAAAGTAGGTAGGTGGATAATTATGGCCGTTTCTTACGGTATTTTTAATAACAAATAATGAATTCCAAGTAGGTATGGGCCACCCGTTGATGACCACGATCATTAGTGAGGGAACGACTAGACTAGACAGAGAGAGAATCCCAAAATATAAACTCAAAAACACAAACAAAAGATACAAACAGCGACATTCATGGCAAACTGTAAAAAGGGAAGTTTTGCAAGATAGCCGTGCCTTTGGCAGCGTCTCCACTTGCGCGGCCTCGGAGCGAGGCAGCCGCTCGGCCGAGGCTGCCTCTAGTGGATACGCGGCTAAAGGAGCCTCAGTCTGAGCCGTGCCTTTGGCAGCGTCTCCACTTGCGCGGCCTCGGAGCGAGGCAGCCGCTCGGCCCGAGGCTGCCTCTAGTGGATACGCGGCTAAAGGAGCCTTAGTCTGAGCCGTGCCTTTGGCAGCGTCTCCACTTGCGCGGCCTCGGAGCGAGGCAGCCGCTCGCCCGAGGCTGCCTCTAGTGGATACGCGGCTAAAGGAGCCTCAGTCTGAGCCGTGCCTTTGGCAGCGTCTCCACTTGCGCGGCCTCGGAGCGAGGCAGCCGCTCGGCCCGAGGCTGCCTCTAGTGGATACGCGGCTAAAGGAGCCTCAGTCTGAGCCGTGCCTTTGGCAGCGTCTCCACTTGCGCGGCCTCGGAGCGAGGCAGCCGCTCGGCCCGAGGCTGCCTCTAGTGGATACGCGGCTTATAAGGACCAGTGCACTTTAACCGTAGTTTAGCTAACTAATGCACACAGTTCCATTGGCCGGTGCAACGCCCGCGGTTACGTAACGTTTATTAATATATACTGACTAACACGCGGAGAAAGTTCCGACATCTTTTTTTAAGTTCGCTGGACGGGGTAAGTCCGCCTTTGGGATGAGTTTCATCATCATCTCAGCTGTAGGACGTTCACTGTTGGACATAGGCCTCCCCATAGACCTCCAGTCGCTTCGGTTGGCAGAGGCCTGCATCCACTGTGAACCCGCGGCTTTGACCAGGTCATCCGTCCATCTCGTTGGTGGACGTCCTGATTGTCCGTGGCCTCTCAAGCAGAGGATCGTGGGTTCAAACCCGGCTCGCACCTCTGAGTTTTTCGAAATTCATGTGCGGAATTACATTTGAAATTTACCACGAGCTTTGCGGTGAGGAAAACATCGTGAGGAAACCTGCATAATAAACCTGCGAAGCAATTCAACGGTGTGTGTGAAGTTCCCAATCCGCACTGGGCCCGCGTGGGAACTACTGCCCAAGCCCTCTCATTCTGAGGGGAGGCCTGCAGTGGGACGTATATAGGCTAGGATGTTGATGATGATGATGATGATGATATTGTTTTAAGGATTTCCTGTTGACTATTTTAGAGTTTGATAGGATTGAGACAGTTTTAACAGTGTCAATTCAGCAGTCTACTGTCCGATTCACAAACGCAATGACAGATATTGTCCTTCGAGTTGGCTATTTGTACAGTTGCCATCACATATTTCTGAGCGGCTGCGGTGATCAAAAATATCGGAACATCCACTCTATTCTCAAGGCTTTAGAATTCATGTTTCGATATTTTTGACCACTTTGGTCGCAACTTGTGTTATGAATAAATGGATTTTCTTTCAAGATTGTTTTTTTGGATTTTTTTTTTTTTCAATTTTCAATTTTTTACTTTTACGGTCATCCCTTTAAAACCTAAATTACAATACAAACTGAATTATAGATGCACAGAAAAAAACAGAAAACTAAGACCAGCACTGGGAATCGAACCCAGGTCCTCGGCATTCCGTGAACGGCTGGACAACGGTACAGACACGAATTTCCCCTATGCACCACATATCTCAGCTTGTTGTTTTTTTTTTTTTTTTTTCTTTTGATGTTCCTGTATAAATGATAGTTTAAAAGTTTTAGGGCAAGGGCTAGCTGTTATGATGCCATTTGATACCCACATTGCTATAAAAATCCCCCTCCATATTTTTTTATGGACGCCATTTTGAAACATTATATACCTGCTTTACGTCACTCTGACAGATTTTTGCCTAATGATACAGCTTTCGTGCATT
>NW_027412909.1:0-2972 GCF_025370935.1 Choristoneura fumiferana | reverse complement strand
CCAAGTTTCTTACGGCACATTCTTCTTGGCAATGAATAAGTGTTTCCGAAAGCGCTGGTAGTAATACCTTTGCAGTCTACTTACAGAATTAACGTTTTGATTTTGATGAAAATCCTGATAGATAAGGATTTTGTCGTAAGTGCAATTAAGAAAACCGGCCAAAATTTACCAGAGCGTGTCTAACACGCCCAGGATAGGTTTCCGTAGCTGTTACGAAAAATCATACTATCAGTAAAAAAAACAAGTATTTTTTTCTAAAAATTTTGCATTTTGTACGGAATTTTCCATGTATATTTTAAAGTTAGGCTGCTATTTATTCTTACACCTCAATTATTAAATTTAATACCGAATTCTTTTTGATTTGATATAATTTATTCTCACTGATTTTTTCAAAACTTTCAAAGCAATAGTTTCGGCTTTTAGAAAAATCGCTCAACTTTAAGAAAAAAAATCACTTTAAAATTGAATTACTCTAACTTGAATAAGACCGCTTGTTATCTTGAACACCTTAATAACCCTGGAATACCCTGGAATGGACCCAATGCAATCCAATGCTGGGGGCCTATGTCCAACAGCGGACGTCGTCCTACGGTTGATAAATCTTGATGTACTCACTTCTGACAAGAAGAGATCCAAGACCACTGAAGAACAGGTCAATGATGGAGCCAAGAGCTTGGATGACCTTGATACACAAGACAATGACGCCGTTGAAGCTCCGAGGAATCTCGAGGTTAAGGACGGCAGTGACGGTTGATTGTTTGTCATTCTTCACGATTTTGAAGAGATCCTTGATATCAGTGACTAGTCCGTCGCCTTTGGCCACGACAGTCGTTTGGCCGCTTCCCTGAAAAAGATATATTGTATCTCTTTATTATACCGTCGTCACCAGCACCAATATTTTTTTTATGATGAATACGACTGTTTGTATTTGAGTCCTGGATGTTTGTAAGTTTTTGAGTACATATTCATCTATGTATATCTATCCGTTGTCTAGCACCCATGGTACAGTCACTAGCACCAATTTCTGACACAAAATAGCGTGCATAAATATTTTGAACGCTCCGCTGTGGCAGATATTAATGCTGGTGACTATAAAAGCTTTGCTTAGTTTGGGGCTTACTCAACTGGTGTAATTTGTCCCAAAATACCTATTATATTATATACTACAGAACGACCGACCGGATAGCCAAGCTTGAGGTCCTGGGTTCGATCCTCGGCCGGGGCAGGTATTTATATGAATAATACGAATCTTTGTTCTCGGTTATTGGATGTTTAATATGTATTTACACACACACAAACACACACAAACATCGCGCCTGTATTCCAAATGGGTAGGCAGAGCACACGAAACGTTACCGCTTCGGAGCTACTTTTAGCAAGTTTAGGTTTTAAGTTTGACAAAAACGGTACAATAGTGAGGTTGCTAGCCTGTCGCCTACGGTGTAACTTAAATTATATCCTCAGTCACCTCTTACGACATCCGTGCAAAAAATGGAGAGGTGTAATATGTATTTAACTATTTAAGTGTATATTTATCTATATGTGACTGTGTCTGGGAAAAGGGACCACTTTACCGGTATGGAGTTATTAATATCTCCTAAAACTAGGTAAAATGAGCTATTCAGTAAAAAAAGAATCGTTTTCCTAGGTGCAATAATTATTTTTTTATAAATTTTTAAACATGCAGTAGGCAAAATGTACGAGTCGAGAAAATTGATTTTAAAGTTTATGCTCGTGAAAAATACACTTCTACTAGGAAGTTATGGAATGATTGGTACCAAGCTAATCTAGTATTATCAAAGATTAAATTCAGGCATCAATGGTCTCAATAACTATAATGATTTGGAAGGTAGTCAAAGAAGAACTTGCAGGAGTGGGAAAAAAATCAAGTATCTTAATTACTCATAATCTTAAGAAAATACCTTTTAAACAATGAATTATTAATTATGGTAATATATTTTAGGCAATAATAGAAGGGAAAAAATAAAAAAAGACCAGTATTTTCTATGTTTTTAATCGAAAATACTAACATTTCTATAAATCAGTTCTAATCAGTCTCATAAACAAAAATCAACTAAATAATATAATTTTTTAAGTTATATCACAAAATCAGCCAAAATATACTTTAGCACAGAGATCCAAACATAATTAACGATACTTAATGCAATATTTAGAGAAATTATCGTGTTTTAAGTTTAGTGGTTTGACGATCATTTTCCTATGGAAGAATAATTAGGGTACCACTTGGGGGGCTTAGTAAAGTTTAGTGTCACAAGTAAAATAACTACTATTTAACATGTTTTTATAATAAAAAATAACGTGTTGTCACTATGTTAAATAGTAAAGTAAATATTTTTCAACATTAAAGTAAGTTTCTTCTACATTTTATACATTTCTAAGGAAAAAATAATTAATATACTAAGTCAGGTACCACTTTGTCACTAAACTTTACTTGTTTACAAAAATAAAAAAATCACACACAACAACTTGTCAAATTAAAGTACTTACTATAATCAAAATAAATCACATTTTTTTACTTGGTAAATACAGTTAACTGGATTCAAGGCGCTCATCAAGTTCCCTTTTTTTTTACAAAAATATACATATATTTTTTTTTTGATTTCTGTGGCCCATTTGACCACAGTAGCCGCATTTGGGTGTTTTTCGTTTTTGGCTTTCCACTACTGTGAGCGCCGACGTCGACGGGGTGGCTGATTCAGTATTTATGAGCGGCATTTCGACGTCAAGTAACGGATCTTCTATAGCACTTATTGCAACGATTTTTATAGGTTTTATAGGTATATTTTTATAGCCCAATCTTCGCCCCCCGCCCCCCTTATCCTACCCTCAACTTATTATTTCGCTTCCCTGCATAACAGCGATCGAAATAAATCAAAATATTTCGCCTGTAAAATATTACCTCAAAGTGGTACCCTTGGTACTAAACTTCGTGACCTATTAGGATATTGAAA
>NW_027412908.1:0-3088 GCF_025370935.1 Choristoneura fumiferana | reverse complement strand
TTAGTCGTTGTAAAGAAGCCGACTAATCGGCCGACTAGTCGGCCAAGCCGATCACAACTTCGGGGATTTCCGCGACGCTTTGTTAACCAGCTGATTTAGGCGCAAGTCGCAACCGACGTTTGTAAGCGTGTCGGAACCTGTTTATTTTATTTTATTCGTATTATTTTATTTCTAGATCTTTGCTTTTGTATCTAATAAAGCGGTGTTTTTGTGAAAAAAAATATTGTGTAAAAATAATGCCTACTATTATTAACAAAAAAATAAAATTTAATCATGTCAAAAAGAACGGCATCCGAAAAGGCTATAGCACCGTAGACCACATACATGCGTTGCGGCAGGTTATACAGAAGACCGAAGAGTATAACCTCCCCCTTTGCCTTGCATTTGTAAACTACGAGAAAGCCTTCGATTCGATCGAGACTTGGGCTGTGCTGCAGGCTCTCCAGCGGTGCCAAGTTGACTACCGGTATATCGAAGTGTTGAAGTGACTGTACGAAAACGCCACTATGTCCGTCCGACTACCGGACTAAAGCACGACGCCTATTCCTCTGCAGCGGGGAGTCAGACAAGGAGATGTGATCTCTCCGAAACTGTTCACTGCTGCACTGGAGGATTGCTTTTAAGATTCTGAACTGAGAAGGACAAGGCATCAACATTAATGGCGAGTTCTTTAATCACCTTCGATTCGCCGACGATATTGTAGTCATGGCTGAGAGACCATGGAGGACTTCAGTGCTATGCTCGCCGACCTCAGCAGTTTCCGACCGAGTTGGCCTGAAAATAAACATAGACAAGACGTAAGTCATGTCTAATGTCCATGTTGTGCCAACTTCCGTAATAGTCGGAGGCTCTGCGCTCGAAGTTGTTGACGACTATGTATACCTGAGACAAACGGTCCAGATAGGTAGATCCAATTTCGAGAAAGAGATCACTCGTCGAATCCGACTCGGCTGGGCAGCGTTCGGGAAGCTTCGCAGTGTCTTTTCTTCTAAATTATCGCAGTGTTTGAAGTCCAAAGTCTTTGACCAGTGTGTGTTGCCGTGATGACTTACGGATCTGAGACGTGGTCGCTAACGATGGGCCTCATGAGGAAGCTCAAAGTCACTCAGTGGGCTATGGAGAGGGCTATGCACGGGGTTTCTCTGCGGGATAGAATCCGAAATGATGATATCCGCAGTAAAACTAAGGTTACCGACATAGCCCGAAGAATTGCGAAACTGAAGTGACAGTGGGCAAAGGCATATTGCTCGCAGAACTGATGGCCGATAGGGTCAGAAGGTTCACGAATGGCGTCCGCGGACCGGGAGACGAGGTGTCGGTAGGCCTCCAACAAGATGGAGCGACGACCCGGTTAAGATTGCGGGATCGCGGTGAATGCGGAAAGCACAAGACTGGTCTGAGTGGAGAGCCTTGGAGGAGGCCTATGTCCAGCAGTGGACGTCTTTCGGCTGACATGATGATGTCAAACAGAAAGTCTCGTGTAAGGATTTTTTGAACAAGTAGACAATGATTCCTGAAAGTCAAGTAGGTAGAACTAATGACAAAATATAATTTCTCGTGTGGGCAAGGAAAAACAGTAAATACTACAAAAATTAACAGCTTTAGGTTTTTATATAATGTAATTCCCCCTCTGTGTACCTATACCTACATGAAAATAAATATTTTATTGAAATATACGTACAAAGTAAGAAGCCGGATAGTCGGCGCTTTTTGCCGACTATTCGCCGACTAGTCGCCGACTACGAAAGTGGCCGGATAGTCGGCTTTCCCGACTAGTCGGCGACTAGTCGGCACATCTCTAAAAAAAAGTTGTTGGATTATTGTATAATTATAATGTGTATTACCTATTTTCATCATGTGCCAAGTTTCATAGGCGGGAGAATTAATCGGGTTACAAAACCTTCGTTGGTCGGAGTATAATATTAGTAGGATAAACTGGATAACCTACTTACCTATGTAAACTTATTAAACGTACCAACTTATTTTGCTATCTACGCGTTGCCGCTTAACGCTGATAGCGCTTCATTGCGCTCGCTGCCAGCGCTACTGCCACGCTGTTGCCCCCCGCCCACCGCGCCATGTATCACTATTGTTTTTATTTTGTTACAAGATTTCCTCTTAATATCCATCGGAGATTTTTTTATACTCGATTCGATAATTGCCAGTTTATGATATTTTAAATTAATCTTGACTGTAGAATTAATGCGTCGGCGTGAAAAATAATCAAACGTTAATTAAAAAAAAAGTGCTGAAGTCACCCAGGTGAAAATTTATGGTCTTGTGTATTACAATTTTACAATACTAAAATACAAAAATCACCATTATTGAAATTTGTATGTGAGTACAGGAATTAATTATATTCGTTTTCTTAATAATAAAAAAACCTCTTCTTTTTTAGGGGTGATTTCTTAAAACCAGCTTTTATTAATAATAAGTAGTCTTGGGATAAAAAGTCTCCTGTGTAGAAATTATTTTTCTAAAGATATAACTTTATGAGTCGTATAATGGCATTAAAAAAAAAGTCTTTAATTATTTTTGAGGGAAAACAAGGAATTCTTACTTAAAATAATATATTCTAAAAATTTCAAAACTTTCTCCGCTGTAGGTTTTATTGTGAAAATTCCATTCAACTGAAAATTCCCAGCCTCCACTACTATGGCAATAATGTTGACGAGTTGGCACTGTGGTCTAAATTGGAATGTTGACGTGTTAGCACTGTAGTCGAAATGAGACTGTTGACGATCCGGTACTGTGGCCCACGTAAGAAAGCGGACAAGATAGGAAAGTGACGATGTAGGAATGTTGGCGAATCAGAACAGTAGACTATATGCGAATGAGGACGATTTAAGAAGGTGACGAAATGGGACTGTGGACGAAGTCATCCTGAGCCATCGCCTCATAACTAGTAATCACTCCAACTTTCAGCCCTCTATCTTGAACTGTCACAAAGATAATGACAAAAATGTATTTTTAATTATATCATATTATAGCATCTAAAGCATCGAAATAAAATCACGTGGTTTGAGTGGGAGTATACCTTACAATTTTATTAATATTAGAGATGTGCCGACTAGTCGCCGACTAGTCG
>NW_027412907.1:0-3108 GCF_025370935.1 Choristoneura fumiferana | reverse complement strand
CGATTGTCTCCATGCTAATACGGCCACCTCTTTATCGTTATGCTCTTTATGCTTATGATTCAACAGAACTTTTCTGTCGCCATTGACAAACGTTCGCCGCGGATTGAATAATAAGCGATGTTTTCGAATGCCTGAGGCGAATGCATTAAAAATACACTGGGACGTTTCGGTCGCAGCGAAGCACCTCGCATTGAAATCGTTTGCCATATTGTGACCGCCGTTCCCAGAATCGGTTTAGTGCTTGAAATATTGAAATTACGTGCACATGCTGATTTATTACAGCTTAGGAGAAACGATTCCTGCAACTTTTAATCTATATATTATATATACTTATACTTATAATATTATAAATGCGAAAGTGTGTTTGTATGTTTGTGTGTTTGTCCGTCTTTCACGCCGTAACGGAGCGACGGATCGACGTGATTTTTGGCATAGAGATAGTTTATGGGCCCGAGAGTGACATAGGCTACTTTTTATCCCGGAAAATGCACAGTTCCCGAGGGAACAGCGCGCGATAACCGAATACCACGCGGGCGGAGCCGCGGGCAAAAGCTAGTTAATTATAAACCTGAACCCGATATCTAGTTTTTACATAGCTGAATTATTTTTATTATTAATTTTCTAGACCAGTTTCTACTTTCATTTTTATGACTGGGTTACTCTATTTTAATGATACATGATGCCTATTTTCTACCTACAACTTTTTATGTCCATAGTATTTATCTAAGTAGATAAGTATGAGGTCCCCATGTCATGTTCAAGATTTCGACCACGAGTTTTTTAATTTTTTAACCGACTTCAAAAAAGGAGGAGGTTATGTGTTCCAATTAGAGATGTGCCGATCATGACTTTGGCCGACTAGCCGACTAGCCGATTAGTCGGTTGTAAAGAAGCCGACTAATCGGCCGACTAGTCGGCCAAGCCGATCACAGTTTCGGGGATTTCCGTGACGCTTTGTTAACCAGCTGATTTGGGCGCAAGTCGCAACCGACGCCTGTAAGCGTGTCGGAACCTGTTTATTTTATTTTATTCGTATTATTTTATTTCTAGATTTTTGCTTTTGTATCTAACAAAGCGGTGTTTTTGTGAAAAAAATATTGTGTAAAAATAATGCCTACTATTATTGTTCATTAAAGTGAGAGCTAACAAAAAAATAAAATTTAATCATGTCAAAAAGAACGGCATCCGAAAAGGCTATAGCACCGTAGACCACATACATGCATTGCGGCAGGTTATACAGAAGACCGAAGAGTATAACCTCCCCCTTTGCCTTGCATTTGTAAACTACGAGAAAGCCTTCGATTCGGTCGAGACTTGGGCTGTGCTGCAGGCTCTCCAGCGGTGCCAAGTTGACTACCGGTATATCGAAATGTTGAAGTGTCTGTACGAAAACGCCACTATGTCCGTCCGACTACCGGACTAGAGCACGACGCCTATTCCTCTGCAGCGGGGAGTCAGACAAGGAGATGTGATCTCTCCGAAACTGTTCACTGCTGCACTGGAGGATTGCTTTTAAGATTCTGAACTGAGAAGGACAAGGCGTCAACATTAATGGCGAGTTCTTTAATCACCTTCGATTCGCCGACGATATTGTAGTCATGGCTGAGAGACCATGGAGGACTTTCAGTGCTATACTCGCCGACCTCAGCAGTTTCCGACCGAGTTGGCCTGAAAATAAATGACGTAAGTCATGTCTAATGTCCATGTTGTGCCAACTTCCGTAATAGTCGGAGGCTCTGCGCTCGAAGTTGTTGACGACTATGTATACCTGAGACAAACGGTCCAGATAGGTAGATCCAATTTCGAGAAAGAGATCACTCGTCGAATCCGACTCGGCTGGGCAGCGTTCGGGAAACTTCGCAGTGTCTTTTCTTCTAAATTATCGCAGTGTTTGAAGTCCAAAGTCTTTGACCAGTGTGTGTTGCCGTGATGACTTACGGATCTGAGACGTGGTCGCTAACGATGGGCCTCATGAGGAAGCTCAAAGTCACTGAGTGGGCTATGGAGAGGGCTATGCACGGGGTTTCTCTGCGGGATAGAATCCGAAATGATGATATCCGCAGTAAAACTAAGATTACCGACATAGCCCGAAGAATTGCGAAACTGAAGTGGCAGTGGGCAGGGCACATTGCTCGCAGAACTGATGGCCGATAGGGTCAGAAGGTTCACGAATGGCGTCCGCGGACCGGGAGACGAGGTGTCGGTAGGCCTCCAACAAGATGGAGCGACGATCCGGTTAAGATCGCGGGATCGCGGTGAATGCGGAAAGCACAAGACCGGTCTGAGTGGAGAGCCTTGGAGGAGGTCTATGTCCAGCAGTGGACGTCTTTCGGCTGACATGATGATGTCAAACAGAAAGTCTCGTGTAGGGATTTTTTGAACAATGAGACAATGATTCCCGTAAAGTCAAGTAGGTATAACTAATTACAAAATATTATTTCTCGTGTGGGCAAGGAAAAACAGTAAATACTACAAAAATTAACAGCTTAAGGTTTTTATATAATGTAATTCCCCCTCTGTGTACCAATACCTACATGAAAATAAATATTTTATTGAAATATACGTACAAAGTAAGAAGCCGGATAGTCGGCGCTTTTTGCCGACTATTCGCCGACTAGTCGCCGACTACGAAAGTGGCCGGATAGTCGGCTTTCCCGACTAGTCGGCGACTAGTCGGCACATCTCTAGTTCCAATGTTTGTATTTTTTTATGTATGCAGTGGCGTAGCTAGGTAACCTAGGCAACCCTGGGGCAAATAAAAAAATGGGGCCCACTGCTATCAAAACTGGTAAGGTTTTTTGAATTAAAATCATTATTATATACAAAGACTTTAAAAATGCTAAGCAACTTTATCATCAGCTATAAAGCAGAATTTCGAGGGCCCCCTGAGCTTGAGGGCCCCGGGGCACTGCCCCGCCTAGCCCCTTGGTAGCTACGCCACTGTATGTATGTTCACCGATTACTCAGTCATGTACACCGATTTTCAAAGTTATTTTTTTATTCCAAAGAGTATTCTTCTGAGGTGGTCCCATTGTCACCAAGTCAAGATCTAATAATGGGATACTAGGGAAATCGAGGGCAAACCTCAAATTTTATATCATAGGTAGA
>NW_027412906.1:0-3141 GCF_025370935.1 Choristoneura fumiferana | reverse complement strand
CTAAAAATGAAATCCTTAACAAAAACTTATTTCTAACTTCAACCAAAATTAAACGTGCATCACGAAATAACGATTTAATGGATTCGATTTCCCGCTCCAGTTGTACTTTTGTCGAGAAAAGAAAATAATTTTTCGTTACCGTCTTAGAAAATATTGTTATAAGAGTTGATGCTAACATAGGTACTAAGCAGTACAAAATTTGGCCCACACTACACACAAAATTGCCTGTTACTGCATATATTTGAGGGCCAGATTTTTGCCGCTCAATATAATTAGAGAATAAGAGAGAAAAATGATTTTGATCAAAGTCTGTTATTACGGGCGTGAAAACAAAGTTTAGATTAAAATCATATTCAATACACCTTAAAACTGTACCATAAAAATATCGAGCATACCACATTGCTGCATAGTCCCGGTTTTCTTCGAAAAAAAGGAGGACAAAGGTTTCCGAAAGACAAAACTGTCTCAAAACACCGACATTCATTGGCCCGGAACGCATATTTGCCATAATTAATTTCAAATATTGCAAAATATTCACAAAATTATTCTAATTATAAATAAACCCGCGTAGCTCACCAAAAAACTATGTGATTTGACATTTCGGAGACCTCACGCTACACTAGCGCCTCTAGTGGCGAATTCATACGCGATAGCCCTCATTGGAAACTGTCTTAAAAAGAAGGTTGTGCTACTTATAAAACGTATAAATCTTATTTTTTCATTATTTTTTTCAAATTTTTGGCCTTCATTTACGATATATACTATATACGACTCTTTCCCATAAATAATTAGCTACAACAGCACAGATATAGTTTAAGTACTTACTAGTTTTTGTTTAGGTACTGTAAAGAATTTGTAACGTATTAAAGGGCAATGGAGAATACTCGTCGCTTCACCATTGACATGAGTTTCATAGATAAGTAACTTTCACACGGAAAATGTAAAAAGAGAGAGAGAAAGAACTCACATTGACGTCAAAAACTGACTTATGAATGCGATACAAAGTGATTTTTATATCACCATTCAAATTTTGTTATGTGATGCGGTAATTTATAAAAGAACATGTTTATGTACCTGTATGTACCTCCTAATGCTCAGAGTCCATTATAAAGGACTTATTGTAATTTGAACATCAAATTTTATCATAAATGACATAAAGTTGATGTTCATAAATCAAAAATTGCGTTTTAGTAAGTACACCCAATTATCAACAGCACGCTACGCTTACCCGTTTCGAACTCATCAGAGCAACACAACCACACATTCACCATGCTACCAGATGTTAGACTATTACGCGTATTGCGTCATGTCGGTTGAAGATTGGTTAATTTTTAACCAACGTCTCTGTCAAGAGTGTAAGGACTTAGAGTAAAAAAAAAAGTTCATAGGCAATTGAAAATAAATCAAATCATATGACATTGTAATGACCTGGCGTTTAAATAGACAAACACAACATTGCAAAACATCTCTTTATTTTACATACTCGTATATATCATCACATACAGATTAAACATTTTTTTTATTATGAACTAAATACAATGTTAGCACACTTATATTTAAAACGTTGACGTGTGAAATCCAACCAAACAAGGATTAATCGATCTCGAACAGTGTAACGGGTTATTACGACAACGTATAGAAATAGCGACTGTCGCTCGAGTACCTCGATCTCGAACAGTGTAACGGGTGATTACAACGTATAGAAATAGCGACTGTCGTTTGAGTACCTCGATCTCGAACAGTGTAACGGGTTATTACGACAACGTATAGAAATAGCGACTGTCGCTTGAGTACCTCGATCTCGAACAGTGTAACGGGTTATTACAACGTATAGAAATAGCGACTGTCGCTTGAGTACCTCGATCTCGAACAGTGTAACGGACTGGCGTCACTTATCTCCGCAAGCACTGACTTCGTGATGCGAGCCTAGCAGCTGTTGTCAAGCGCGCGATCGGGCGGGTGAGCGACGCGGCGGGCATAGTGTCATTTTGTCCGAGAATGGGCTTTGAGCGGGTCGTCGCGTTTTGTTTTCTGTTTTATACAGTTTTTTTAATTATCATTTTTATTTGTAAATATAATTTCGACGAACAGACTTCAACAATGACTACACTTCACTAAATAATAATTGAATTACTTTAAAATCTTAAATACTATTGGCACTTTTTGGCAAGTATTCGTTAGTAGCATGTAGTAGTTAGTAGTATATAAAAACATGTTTAATGTTTAAAATAGGCCTTGTGCAAGGCGGATTGACTCACTAAGAGTTCTGTACAAATTTAATAGCAAGCAAAAATAAGTACTCTTCCAACAAACAGGTTATCATGTCAGATGGTATTTATTCAACGAAGGCACGTATATTTTGTATAATTCGACAACTTTTTTTATTTTTAAAAGCGGGCTCCATTAATATCTATTAAATACTAAATCAATCTTTTTAAGGCAGCCATTTTTTTCATGTTTTTAACCTAGAATTCGTTGACACAAGCTCTTCTTACTGGCAAGGGGGTATCTTCGCGAGGGTCGGTTGATGAAGTCAGATCAACACCCAGCTTCTTTTGATAGCAGAGGAGCACGATTCCACAGATGAGACATATCAGTATGAAGAAAGCGAGCATGAAGAGAAAATACAGCTGAAAAATAGACAATAAGATTGTTAATACGGTATTTGACAACTCCTGATTTTGCCATATCTTAATATTATTATGAAAATATAGATGCTTTTATTTATTCACAACACAAGATACAATAATATTATGATAGGAAACAAAATTAATAAAAACTACATAAATATACCTGACTATAAAAAGAAAACACCATCTAAGAGGCAATATACAGATAGTGTTTAGCGAAGAGAAAATTTAAATCGGTTGAAAATTGGATTTATAGTGATTTTTTGAAAAGTCTATATACCTGTCTCTTTCTCAAACGCTTTTCTCTATGCAGCAAGTATGGCGGTACTGGCGTGTGAAGTCACATGCCATTATGTCTTTCTCTGTCTAATCTTGAATTTCAAACCTTTATAACTTTGTTATTTGTAAAGGTAACTTAAAAATTGTTTTTCTATTCGATAACAGGCATTGTGTAGTTTTAATTTATAAAACATAATACAAAATAGTCAAATACCTAATTAGGCGTTTTATC
>NW_027412905.1:0-3174 GCF_025370935.1 Choristoneura fumiferana | reverse complement strand
GCACTTTAAAGTAGAATATTTTCGCAAACAGATCACTGAATAGAAAAGTTGTCTTAGCAACCCCCCAATGATTTAAAAGACATATCCAAGGATACCCCACACTATAGGTTTAGCCGAGAAAAACAAATCACTCCATTTACGTCTATGGGAGGTACCATTAAAAAATTTTTTTACTTTTTTTTATTGTACCACTTTTTTTATTTATTTATTTATTTATTTATTTATTTGTGATACACAGGTAAAATACATTGAGTCGTACAATATAATGAGAAAAAGTTCTCTGCGATCTACCTAAAAGGCGTACAAATTTTCAACTTAAATCTAAAACAATATCTAATACAAAACAAATAAAAATAAAAAAAGAAACTACACTAAATATGACAGTACTAATATTATTATTATACAAGGTGCTATTATTATTATTATATATTATTACAGTATTATTATTAATTAATCATATCTATACAGCAGCAATGATTATAATATTTTATAACAGAGTCACGATAAAACAAATAGGTAATTGATTGAAATGTCAGGTTTTATTAATCAGAAATTCATCAATAGTATAATATGCTTCAGTTATTAGCCTTGCCTTCAAATGTTTTTTAAAATTATTAATATCTAGCTCTTTAAGGCCTTCGGACAACGAATTATAAATTTTTGTTGCCATGCCTAGGACACTTTTCCTTAACAAGGCTGTTCTGCCTTTCATAATTTGTATTTTATGTTTATGGCGAACACTTCTGGAGCCGTTGTTACATTGCAATGGAAACAACGTAGGATTTGACTTGACAAAGACTGCAACTTCGTAAATGTATAGGCTGGCTAAAGTCAATATCTTCAGTTCTTTAAAATGAGGCTTGCAGGTATCAGAGTTCTTAAGACCACGAATAGCTCGGATACATTTCTTTTGTGCAAGAAAAACTGATTGATTATTGGTAGAATTACCCCAGAAGATGATACCATATCTAAGGATTGATCCTACATATCCATGATATGCCAACAGTGCAGTGTTCTGGTCTGTTATTTTGGACAGCCTTCTTAGAGCAAAAACAAAACTATTTATACGGGGTGCATAGAGAATTGGTATGTGGTTTCCAATTCAAATGATTATCAATTTCAATACCTAAAAATTTTACTACGTTTACATGTTCAATAACTCTATCTTTATACTTTACATTAAGATTGATTGAATTTGATCTGGATTGATGGAATTGCATAATTTTTGTCTTTTCAATATTAATTTTTAATCTATTTATATCTAGCCATTCGATGATCGTTGCAAGTGTATTATTTATTTCGTTCTCATATGTGTCGGAGTTGGACGCTCTAATTAAGCATGTGCTGTCATCAGCAAACAATACCATTGGATAATTGATATGCGCAGGCAAGTCATTAATATACAATAGAAATAGAAGGGGTCCCAAGATACTTCCTTGAGGCACACCATGGAGCTGTGATCTAAATTCGGAGTAGTAGGTAATTTCTTGCTTTGTTCTATCACAGATTCTTTTAATTAAAGTGCATTGCATTCTATTGTGTAAGTACGATTCTAATAATTTTAAAGAAACTCCTCTAATTCCATAGCGTTCCAACTTTTTTAGTAATATATTATGATCTTTCTTATTAGTAGATCTTTGTCGGCGTGAGCCGATATGTATATTCAATGCCAAATTACAGCTATATAATACTAACGGTCTCTGACCTTACCCGCGGACAGACAGACAGACGGACAGACATAAAAAAAAAAAAAAAAAAAAGTGTTTATTTAGCAAAGGACACTTGTTACAGTATCTTGGTAGCCTGCGAGTGTGTTTAACAAAATTAGCTACAGTGTGACAGAAAACATTGTTACAAACTAAATGGGTACCAAAACAACGGATTTGCGATTGCAGTGTGTGTGTTTGAGCGCGTGCGTGTACGTGTGTTTGTGTATGTGTGTGAGGAGGGAGGAGGGGAGGGGGGCTTGGCGAAACTATAAGGATTCCTAGTCGACAACGGAACCCTAAATGCTGGGTCCGCATCGGCTCGCATACTTAGTCCGAATGTAATGTTTGTCAGAATGATCGATTGTCATAACTCTTTTTCTCTGAATCCAATAATTGTTTAGAATTGTTATAAAACAAACCTACTAAACTATGGTTAAGATTAACTATATAACTATGGTTAAAGTTAACTATATTTAAGATTTCAGTGGGAAAAAAATCTGACAAACGATGATTCGGACAGAAATTCGGACTTGCGAAGAGTATGCGAACATTGGCGCTCCCTTAAACGCCACCACAAGAAAATTCACTTTCACGTGAAAAATCTACATCGAAATTGGTCCTTGTGTTTGAGATGTTTTGCCAAAGACAGACAGACATATTGGCATTGGCGTAAAACTTATACTCATAGCACCTTTTTTGCATTGGGGGTTAAAAATCAACATACAAGAATATAAACAATAAAGATAACGTACTTAACTATTTTTTAACAAAAACTTATATACAGTACCGAGGTAGAATTGTCCGTTCAATAGTACCTAATATGTAACATCCCCTGCTTCGTAAGACAGCTTGTAAATGTCCAATCTCCTCTCAACAAGCCTCTCGTCAACTGAACTCCATAGGAATTTATGTTCATACATCACTTTTAGTACTAACGTTTTGAAATACACGGGCGTATATTACGGACTGTCACGTGGTTTTGGATCGTTGGAGAATAGTATTTGAATAGGTATTTTGCAAAATATTTAGTTTAATCAAGCGTCACTTTGCTGTTCTAGGAGCTAAGCTTGTGTGTCGCATATATTTTCATTTTAATCAATTTTAACACGACAAAAATTAGAAATATAAAGCGCGGCGAATTTCAGGAGTGGGGCCTTAAGTATCGCCACACGGAACTTTTTAACGGGTTATTATCTCTATATACTATTATGTATGTATGTATGTTATGACTGACGGTGGGGGTTTTGTCATAACGGGATCATTGCCTATAAATAAACAAATTTATTAATAGTATTATTATATTTTATACAAAATTTAGTCTGTTTAGTGTTCAATCAGTGGTAATATGGCCGCCTATTGCTTGGCTTTTTTTTCTCTATGTAACTCTGTTTTCAGTACTGCTTATTATATTGCGGTGTTCAATAATAGTTATTTATGATACAAGTGCGGAAAGTAGGCAATTCCC
>NW_027412904.1:0-3203 GCF_025370935.1 Choristoneura fumiferana | reverse complement strand
CGGAAATATTTTGTCCTCCCTTCTTTACGAACAAAACGGGACTACGGCAAAACCACTGTGGTGAACGATATTTTATGGTACGGTTTTAAGGTGTATTATAGTTATTTATGATACAAGTGCGGAAAGTAGGCAATTCCCAACGAGTGGCGGAGAACTTGAAACACGAGCGAAGCGAGTGTTTTGAGCCGGCACGAGTTGGGAATTTCCTACTTTCGACACGTATATCATACAACGTTTTACAATGCATTAAGCGAGGAAAAAAATCGAGGCAGTGACTACATCATTTATTTGCCATACTCCTTTTACTACAGTAGCAGGCAGTAGATATACATACCGACATGCACGCCAAACCAAATTCGTTAACGTATACACTTTATTAAACCAACTTTCATAACAATCATTGACTCAGAAGATTAGAACAGCTACAGCTACTAATGATAGGTAAAGGAGACTTTGTTTTAGTATCGTGATTTTTTATGATTAATTATTAGCCCTTGTTGCTTGACATTTTCCACACTTATATTGGCTAGTCCTTATGGAGGAGTGCACGCTCCTATAATGCTAAATATCAGTGCAACCCGTGAATAAATCCCTGTAATAGTTAAGTAACATCAAGTATATGTATTATGTATCTAATCTACCAGCTCTTAACAAAAAGTTACCGTAAATCTGAGATTTTTTGGCTTTGGAACTGTAAATAAATCAAAACTGGTTCACTAATTCTAATAGATAAAAGCAAATAAATAAGAATAAGACGTACCGGTAGATGTTATAATATCCATGTGTGTAGAAGTAAATTATTCTATCAATTTACGATGTTTATTAACTTAGGTATGTATATTATAGTTCACGTATTTTGTTCAGCATTGAGTTTGTCACTGACAATATGTGCTTCGTGGAGGACGTAAGGCGGCGTAAAGTCAGATATAAATTCATCATTTAAACTCTTCATTTTAATTTACTCATCAAAAATTAATTCACCGGACTGAACTCATGAACATTACTTTGGCGGGGTTTCATGACAGGCGCGAACGGGTAACCATGATTGGTTCGTGCTACGTCGTGCGCGCGCACTGGAAGCTCATTGGTTAACTTTCGAGTGCGCGCGCTTGACGTCGCACGGTCCGAATTGGACTCAAGAATTTATTCCCTTTTTTTTCATAACTTTAGACGGAATTAAAATACGAGTTTACATGAAAAAAAAATAACGTTCTCTTTTCTGTCGCGTTTAATCTGTATTATCTTATCAGTAAATATTCAGTTGGTTGCATCAAACGTTTTCTTATTTGTTCAAAGCCTAACTATAACGACTCTTTAGACTTATTTTTTTAACAATAGTTTGGACATCATTTGGCAATTTAAAAAGTTACTTTACCGCACAAGTGCGGTAAGTAAAATCCATACAACTTTACTGCACACTTGTGGATGCGTGCAGGAATCACTAATTTTCTATGGATATGTTGACCCACGTCAAGAGGCACTTTCCGAGCACGTGCATTGTAAAATAATATAACTAATCACTCAACGTATATCCAACAGTATTACGCTACACTCTCATAACTCAAGCCTTGTATAAGTCACCGCGCACTGTTGCCTTGACTGGAGAAGTTGGCTCTTGGATACGCAATTTATTGGTCGATGCATCACACCAGTTCGATCTTCCGAGCGGAAATTTCATTCAAGCAATTACCGAAGGACAAAACATGTGCAATATTTACGAAAACTACAATACACACTACAATAACAAGATAACAATAAAGAGTTCTCATACATACATTCATACAGCAACATAACATTACTTGTATTCTGTACGATCGTTTTATTTCTATGCATGAGGCCATGAGGGTTTTTTGAGACAGGATACTTGGCGTTAGCATTATTGTTAATGTCAATCATTGAAAAAAAAATGCAATTGGCTCTGTGTACGTGTACGACATCAGCGCCACCCAGCGTCCGCAACTTTTTTTGGCTCTGATGCTCTGACGTTTTTGAAATTTCATCGCGACATTGTGACAAAAATCAAACCTATAACGTATTAATTTATAATACAAAATTACTGTGATACCGTGATTTGGGTGGACAAAAGGTTGTGAATTCATTTTTGGTCATTAAAATTAAATGAGGTAAGTAAAATTTATTCAAAAAGTGTGTTTTATTTTCGTTATGTCAGGGTTTGTTTACTTCATGTTTAGTTGTACTTTTACTGTAAAACGAAAAGATAAAGCTATCTTATTGGTTTCTTTGAATAATAGTAATAGTAGATTATTGTCGTGGCCTGAAAGCTCGTCCGTGTTTAACTAATACGAAGCCAGCAATTTGCTATTCCAGCCGAGACTAATATAAAGCTTTCTCAAAAATGGTGAATAATTCTGAAATAGAATAAACACATGTATTATATACATTTAATTTATTCCAATATTTTTCTTATGCTTTCTCGCCTTTTTTCAATAAAAATAAACTGCAGGTGTATTTTTCCACCGAAAACACAACAGCTATTTCAGACCCAATAGAAAAAAGTCCGGAGTTCCAACAAAATATCTGATACCGGCCATTAGACTTGGCTGTACACGACTTGTGCAAACATTTTCATGGCCTTTTTAACTTTTAAAAAAAATGTGACTGATTACAGGCGCGCTAATTCATTATTATCGAGCTAGCGCGCCTGCAATCTTTTTTAACTTTTAAATTTTTCGCTGACCATAAACTATGCACTTCACTCCTGATATGTAAAGAATAATGTCAAACTTACGGACATTTTTGAGAAAAATTATTATAATTGTTCTTATATCGCTAGTAATAAATTAAATATCGTTTTCAGATCAAAATGAGTATCATTTTGAAGACCGGTTTTGTGAGTATCACTCAGTATAAAATTTCAACCACAACCGTGTGACATGTCCAAGATGTAGAGGATTTATAACAAAACAGCGACATTGTTCAATAATTCAAGCTCGCTCATAACACAAACATCTATTACTAAAATTAGGTAGTTAAAGTCTATACAAATTAATTTGTTAATGATAGATTCATATGAGTATGACAAGATACAGAGCCTAGATTATTTCTCTTTTGGCCACTATGAGTGCTGCGATAGATTTCATTACCCCCACCTAGTACTTTCACCCCTCCCAACACTTCAACTCTGTCGCACGCAACAAGTAAGCATTGAATTTTTGTCTATGATGCAAGGTTTATTTGGGGGG
>NW_027412903.1:0-3349 GCF_025370935.1 Choristoneura fumiferana | reverse complement strand
CCGGCTTCTCCCACTAAGTCGTCTTTATGTGATTTAATCATTCGTGACAACGCGTCTGCAGTATTTCTATCTGACGAAACATATTCAATGTCAAAATCATATGCAGATAGTACGATTGCCCAGCGCTGCAGCCGGCTAGCGGCGGTAACCGGAACACCACTTGTCGGGCCGAAAATACTGACCAAAGGTTTGTGATCTGTTCGCAATATGAATTTTCGGCCATACAAATACTGGTGAAATTTATTTACTGCGAAAACGATAGCTAGCGCTTCTTTATGAATTTGACTATAGTGAAACTCATGCGAGGTTAACGAACGAGACGCGAATGCCACGACGCGCTCGCTGCCGTCGGGCGCGCGCTGCGCCAGCACGGCGCCGAGCCCGTGCGCGCTCGCATCGCAAGTCACCACCGACGGGAGGCCCACATCGAAATGTACGAGCACGTTTGTACTTGTGAGAAGTGACTTAACTCGTTTGAAAGCTAATTCCCGAGCATTATCCCAGCACCAGTAAGTACCCTTTTTAAGTAAATCATATAAGGGCCCTAAATGCGAACTTAGATTTTTTACAAATTTGCCGTAGAAGTTCACCATACCCAAAAACGACCGGAGTTCGGAAATATTTTTCGGTGGCTGCATGTCTAAAATGGGTTTTATCTTATCAGGGTCTACGCTCAATCCCTCTTTATCTACCACAAAACCCAAAAATTTAACTCTATTTGCTAAGAAAACACACTTATTTTTCTTTAATTTCAACCCATTTTGTTGAAGTCTTTTGAATACTTCTGTAATTGAGTTCATGTGTGAGTCCAAGTCCGGACCTGTTATCAAAATATCGTCTAAAAAATTAATTACGTTAGGTATATCGCGTAATAAACTTTGCATCAGTTTTTGAAAAATACCTGGACTAGACGATAAACCGTACACGAGACGATTGTACTTAAAAAGTCCACGATGTGTGTTAATCACTGTATAACATTTAGAAGCGTCGTCTAACTCGTATTGGTTGTAAGCATGGGAAAGATCTAACTTGGTGAAATATGTTTTGTTGCTTAAATTCGTAAACAAGTCTTCAATTTTTGGAACCGGGTATCTATCGACCAATAATGCCTTATTCAAAGTCACCTTATAATCGGCACATATCCGTATACCACCATCCGCTTTCCTGGCAATGACGAGAGGCGTTGCCCAGTCGGAGTGGTCAACGGGCTCGACCACGCCAGTCGCCAGCATAGCGTCGAGCTCGGCGTCGACGCGCGCCCGCAACGCGTACGGCAGCGGCCGTGCGCGCAGAACACCGGCGTCGCCCCGAGCGCACGCGCAGCGACGCGCGCCCACCCGTGTAACGGCCAATGACTCATCAAATAACTCCTCATGCCTGGAAAGTAAATTAGTCACTATTACATCTTTATCCTTTTCTTCCATTATCTTATTAACCGGAATGGTGGGTACATGCATTTTTAATTCCGCTAACCATTGTCGACCCAACAGGCTGGTACACCCCTTGTTGATTACATATAAATCCAATTTTTTTTGAATTTCCATATATTGAACATTTACCTCCAAATAACCTAGAGGTCGTACAATCGACCCGTCATAAATTTAAGCGTTAACTGACATGGATGCAACAATAGACTGCTAAATTTTTGAGTGTATGTTGTGCTACTTATGCACGATAAAGCGGATCCAGTGTCGACCTCCATTTTCAAAAACTTATTGTTTACCAAAAGTGTCATACACACCGGTTTATAACAACTCAACGACATAAGGTTCATTGCCTCTTCTTCTGGTGTGTCGCCTGCGGTCGGCTCCACCGTGCTCTGGTCCGGGCGCTCCGCGTCCTCGCTGTCCTCTCCGACCCAGTGGTGGCGGAAAGGTGCGCGCGCGCTGCCCGCGCCGCGACTCGTGCCCGGCCGGGCCAGCCGCCGCCGCCGCTGCCGCCGCGCCGACCTCCCCGGAACGTACTCCCCCGATACGACCTGTAGTAACCCCCTGGCGGAGCCCTTCCCGCCGTCAATGGACACACTCTTCTCAAATGTCCCTCTTCTCTGCAGTAGTCACATATGTACTTCTTAAATTTACATTCATTGGTAATGTGACCAGTATCACCACAAGCTCTACACCCAAATGATGTTGACTGGATTTTGAAAACATTTCCCGTTGTTTCGCGCCGCCCGCTGCTGCCCGCTCCGTCTAACTCGTTGATATTATTAACTGCACGAGAATCTCGTTCGGCCGCTTCTAATGTGGTCGCGGTAGTGATCGCTTTATTATAGGTTAGTTTGTCCTCGGCGAAAAGTCTTTGTCGTACCAAATCGCTGCCAATGCCACACACGAATTGATCACGCATGTTGTCGTCCAGGTTCGACCCAAAATCACAAAATTTTGATAATTTCTTTAAATTTGCCGCAAAGCTTAAAATTGATTGACCGTTAGCCTGACGGCATTGTCTAAATTTAAAACGTTCGGCTACGATTGACGGCTTGGGTTGTAAATAATCTGACATCAATTTCATAACTTCTTTGTAAGTGCACTCACACGGCTTCTTTGGGCTACACAAATTTACCATAAGTTCGTACGCAGAATCTCCGATCACACTTATAAGTGTTGGTAACTGTAAATCCACTTCCACCTTATTCACCAAAAAGTACATATCTAGTCGGTCACTATAAGTCTGCCAATTTCCATTGTCCACATCGAAACATGTCACACTGCCCACGTTCTTTGCCATTTTACGTTAATATTTATAATATTTTAATCCTCGATCGCCAATGTTTTATTCGTTATTAAAATGATAGACGTGCTTCCAGTACTTGACTTTATTTGCAACAACGAGAACTACCCGAAATCGTAATTACAAAAGTAATAAGATTACCCTAATATCTAACAATACCTACTTCTGTTATTTTACCATTAAAAATTAAAGACCATTTAAATTAAATAATCGGTCAGCTCTACATGAGTGATTAAAATATCGCTTAGCTCAATGATGTGAGGAAGAAAAGAAAATTAAAGTGAACATCTTTCGATTCGAAAACTCATACGTAGTCCACGTGATTGAAATTTTGAAATATTGCAAGTGTTACAGCCGAAGCATCGAGTGACTCTCTCATCTCATAAGAAACGTGTTCACGGATCATTTGTCGAGAAAAGGTTCCACATAAGTACATAAGCGATTCGGTTTCGACGAGCGCACGTGTGCGCCGCAGGCAGGCGTATGGGTGAACCCGTAATTTTTTGAGTCGTGAACCGCGTATTTTCGGTCGCGTAATTTCTGCTGCATTCGGTTTTATACAAAAGTCCAGTTCGTGCCACACGGTGACTCAAAAAATTACGCCCGTCCGGCTTCA
>NW_027412902.1:0-3471 GCF_025370935.1 Choristoneura fumiferana | reverse complement strand
AAAAATTGTCGCGGAGACAAAAGCCTTTTTGATCGAGTTACCTAAAAAGCGAGATGCCAATGAATGCATTACGCCTAAATATGAAATTTGCCTAAAAAGCTGTTTGCCCTAAACGAGAGATGCCGGTGAAGCAGTATGCCTGAAGTGTGAAGTTGCCTAAGAAGCAGATTGCCTTAAATTTAAATCACCTGTAAAGCAGTTTGCCAGAAATACAAGATGACTGAGAAATCTGTTTGCCGTAAACGAGAGATGCCGATGATGCAGAATGTCTGAAATTTGAAATGACTGAGAAGCTGATTGCTGGTTTTTGGTTTAACCCCAAATAGCGTGACGGGAGGACGGCGCAGGGGCAGCTTTGGTGTTATTTGCTTTGTAGGCATTTAACTACTTAGGCACAGTATAATATACTGTGACTTAGGCATATTGCTTTGTAGGCATCGACTTTAGGCAATCTGCTTCTTAGTCAACTTCACACTTCAGGCATACTGCTTCATCGGCGTCTCTCGTATAGGGCAAACAGCTTTTTAGGCAAATTTCATGTTTAGGCATAAGGCTTTTATTGGGGACCAATAATGTACAACTCGGAATGTACGCGCAATAATGTAAAACGTGATAATCCCAAGCATTATTGCTTCCAATTTAATGCACGGCCTGATAATCCGTGCTTGCACCCCGTACCTACCAACTAGCAGGGAACCAATAATGTACGCATTTTATGTAAGTATTTTTTTTACTAAAAATTGTATCGGTCTCACTTAACTGTATTTTTTTTTTAATGTAACTCGAAGTTCGTATCGTACCGTCCCTCTCGCTCTCCTAATAAATAGTAAGTGTCAGCGCCGTTCGCAAGACCGGCAGATTGCTGATTTGGGACCATTTCGTGACATGCATAACTATTTTTTATTTCATTTATTTTTTTATTATTCTTATCCATGTCACGTCACGTCATGTCATGTCACGAATAAATGTTTTCTTTCTTTCATTCTTACGCGCAATAATGTACGACGTGATAATCCGAAGCATTATGTCTTCCGATCATCATGCCTTACGATTTCCGTGATTGAAATAAAAAAATACCTAGCGAGCAAGACTGCCGCCCTCGCCCTTCAACCTAACCCGGCCGGGTCGGATCTGCTCCGGCTATATTGATCTCGCTCGCTACGCTCGCTCGATCCGCGGCGACAAATGTCTATTCATTCGAATCGATTGGATTATCACGTCGTACATTACAGCGCGCGCAATATTTTGTACGCAGAGATAATGCGCGACCATGATAAATGATAATGTACATTATTGCGCGTACATTCCGAGTTGTACATTATTGTTTCCCTCCAACCCGGCTGGGTTAGGTTGAAGGGCGAGGGTGTGCGAGCAGCCTCACTCGCCGCTCTCGCCCTTCATTTTTTTTTATTCGACTGGATGGCAAACAAGCAAGTGGGTCTCCTGATGGTATGAGATCACCACCGCCACAAAACAGTAAAAGTATTATTTCAATCACGGAAATCGTTAGGCATGATAATCGGAAGACATAATGCTTCGGATTTATCACGTCGTACATTATTGGTTCCCTGCAGTTCGGTACGAGGTGCACGAATTAGGCAGTGCATTATTTAAGCGTGTACTATTCGTACATTAATTACACCCCTTTTATTGGCATCTCGCTTTTTAGGTACTTAGCTCGATCAAAAAAGCAACCATGTCACAGACAATATATAATAGTACTAACCATGTCTTGAACCAATACAGTATGTTGGCATACAAGAATGAAAACAATAAATCTCAGAACAATAACAACCTGTGTTATTCTTCTGAGCAATAAATACAATAAGTATTTGCTATGTTGACTGCTTAGATATCAGTGGTTTTTTGACAGCTAAGGTATTTGTGCCATTTAAATATAATAATGTTGGAAAAATTCTCAGCACCGTTTCCCTAGATTATGCACTGCTATTTGCGTTTAATGCTATCTAGTCATAATGTAGTAAAAATCTCAGCAACATCTAGTCATAATCCTGGATTTTGGCTTTGTTCCGGTGGAAATTTTTTAGTATGGTGATTGTCCTTACTATATATGGTCCTTGTTGTTAATTACAAAAAGAAAAAAATGAATTTTATTACTATTCAACTTTATTAAAATGAAACTAAATAGAAATGTATGTTTTCATGGAAGCAGCACTATTACAATTTTAAGTTCTTTGTCATGTCCAAAACTTCTCTGTAGGGGGGGTCAATGGGTGCTTGAATTGGTTCTTTGTATTCATATGACGTTTGTCCTTCTAACAGCAGGGGATATGAGGTATCAGAGTCATATGCACTCAAGTCTCCGCAGGCATTAAAAGGCACTATAAATCTATTAGGGCCTATGAACTCATTAAAGTCACAATATTTATGATCTAGTAATGGGTTGACCATGGTGGGTATATAACCATCAGGTGGTTGGTATTGTTGACAAATAACAAATGCTTCTATACTAGATGTCCTCGAGCTTCGTGGCTTACTAATTGTAACAAACTTGAAAAACTGTTTAAGCTGTGAATACAAGAGTGAAACATCTTTTCCTCTGAATATTTTGGCAACAAATACACCACCATCCTTAAGGACATGTGTTGTTATGTTCAAAGCAGCCAATAGAAGTTGTGATTGAACATATTCGTCAATATCATGTAGGCCAGTTACATCTGGTGCTCCATCACACACAACTAAGTCTGCCTTTAACCCTTCGAATTCTTTGATAATTTCATTCGCAGTGGATACTTTGGTTATGTCACCTTGTATTTGTTTGACACCAGGTAGAGCAGCCATAGCTTGTAAATCAACAGCTACTATCTTCACGTCGTCGTCGTTTTGAGTATTTTGCCTCAGCTTCTTGGTCAGTACTTGGCTCCAACTGCCTGGAGCCGCGCATAAGTCGACAGCGCGTAGCACACCTTCAAATATATTGTGTTCTTCATTGATTTGTAATAATTTAAATGCACTCCTGGCGCGCCAACCTTCTTCCTTGGCTAACCTATAGTATATATCCCGTTTATCCTTCGATGTTTTACCCATTTTAAGTAGTGATACAAGATACAAGAATAGAGCCCAGCGTTTCTGCTAGATTTTCGAAGTAGGTAAGTCACAAAATAGAATACTTAAGTCTTAGTTCCAAAGCAAATTGATTTTACTTCGTCAGTTAAATAAGTGCGAATATAAATTTCACACACTTATGGTTTTAATGTTAAATTTACAAAAAACATTTATTTAAATAGTTTAGAAACACGATACATCACAATACTCTTTGAACACGACACACGCATGAATAATTGGTCCAAATTGGTCCAAATTTGGGGGTAACCTTTTCTTTCTTTCCCTTGGGGACCTGTAATGCTCGACCCTGTACTGCTCAGCCATCACTGTACAACCTGATAAGATAATACGAACTCATTTTAGATTAGAATTGACAACATTTCAATTTTTTTGCCTGGTGTTTTT